>NC_133328.1:436460409-436744890 GCF_042186555.1 Aquarana catesbeiana | reverse complement strand
TGTTCACCTAAAGCTACTTGTAGAAGGTTGGTGGTGTTCTCATACTACAGGCAGGCAGTTGATTTTGCTAGCTGCAGTATATATATATATATATATATATATATATATATATATATATATATATATATATATATATATATATATATATATATATATATATATATATATATATATCTCTATCCCAGCTTAGTGCAGCTACAGGCCATTAGTATGTCTGGAAGGCCAACAAGGAGAGGCAGACAGTCACAAGCATTAAAAAAGGGCAAGCAGGATCTGTGTCTAGAGGCAACAGTGCTGGTCATGGAGACGGTGCATCCTCATCAGCACGTGGCCGTGGGACATGCTTGGCCTTTTTTTCGGCAGCTGGCTGTGTTGAGCCGCAACATGCGAAGACTTGGTTGAGTGGATGACCAAGCCATCCTCATCCTCCTCATCCTCTCTCACCCATGCTCAGGGTACTTTGTCTGGCAAAGCAGCTGCCAACGCGGCCTCTTCCCTCGGCTCAATGGCATCAGTGACTTCCCTAGCCCCACCATGTCCTCCTGAGGAGTCCCTCGAACTGTTTGACCACAGTGTTGGGTACATGCTCCAGGAGGATGCCCAGCGTTTAGAAGGCTCTGATGATGATACCGAGCTAGATGAAGGCAGTAACATGAGCACGGACAGAGAGGGCGCCCAAGAAGGACAGCAATCTGGCAATCATGCTCCCCCTGCTGCAGCATACTACCAGGTTTGCTCCAGTGATGAGGAGGAGGAGGAGGAGGAGGGGATGATGAGGTCACTGACTTGGAGGTGGAGGAGGAGGTCACTGACTCGGAGGAGGAGAGGAGGTCACTGACTCGGAGGAGGAGGAGGAGGAGGTCACTGACTCGGAGGAGGAGGAGGAGGAGGTCACTGACTCGGAGGAGGAGGAGGAGGAGGTCACTGACTCGGAGGAGGAGGAGGAGGAGGTCACTGACTCGGAGGAGGAGGAGGAGGAGGTCACTAACTCGGAGGAGGAGGAGGTCACTGACTCGGAGGAGGAGGAGGTCACTGACTCGGAGGAGGAGGAGGAGGAGGTCACTGACTCGGAGGAGGAGGAGGTCACTGACTCGGAGGAGGAGGAGGAGGAGGAGGGAGGAGGGAGGGGATGATGAGGTCACTGACTCAAAGGAGGAGGGAGGAGGAGGAGGAGGGAGGAGGAGGAGGAGGAGGAGGAGGAGGAGGGAGAGGGAGGAGATGATGAGGTCACTGACTCAAAGGAGGAGGAGGGAGGAGGGAGGAGGGAGAGGAGGAGTGTGGGCTTTTTGAGACAAGTGCATCATATGTCTCAAGCGTATCTCGCGTGGCCAAAACATCTCCCACTTGGGCACCACATGCTTGGCCAGACATATGTTGACCTGCCATGCAGTTCATTGGCAAGCGTATCTAAAGACCCACACCAAAGAACAAAGAGGACCCTCTCCTTGCTCCTCATCAGCTGAGATCTCCAACCCCACTATACCTTCAGTCCTCTCTGAGACCTGCACTGAGAGGAATGAAGGTGTAGAATGAGGTGTGTCACAGCCAAGTAATTGTGGGCAATCTGCTTTTGGTACACACCGACGTCAGATTGTACCAGGCAAATTTGCCTGCCCCCAGCTGCTGCACCACCGAAAGAAGTTCGCTCCCAGCCATCCACATGCCCAGCGGTTGAATGCTAGCTTGGCAAAATTGCTAGCACTTCAACTGCTGCCTTTTCAGTTAGTAGACTCTGCCCCCTTCTGTGAGTTTGTGGAATGTGCGGTTCCTCAGTGGCAGGTTCCCAAACGCCACTTTTTCTCACGGAAGGCGATTCCGGCTCTCTACCAGCATGTGGAAGGCAATGTCCATGCCTCGCTGGACAGGGCGGTCAGCGGTAAGGTGCATATTACCGCTGACTCGTGGTCCAGCAGGCATGGACAGGGACGTTACCTAAGTTTCACCGCGCATTGGGTGACTCTGCTGGCAGCTGGGAAGGATGCAGGACAAAGTGCAGTAGTGTTGGAGGTTGTTCCGCCACCACGCCTCCAAAATGCCACTACTGATTGTGACACACCTCTCTCCTCCACCCCCTCCTCTTCTTCTTCCTCCATGGCCTCTTCCTGTGTTTGTTCCTCAGAACCAGCGGTGCTCCGTAGCCATTCAAGGGGCTATGCAAGTATGCAGGCCAAAAGATGCCATGCGGTGTTTGAGCTGGTGTGCTTGGGGGACAGGAGCCACACTGGGGCAGAGGTTCTGTCAGCTCTGCAGGGGCAGGTTCAGAGGTGGTTGACACCACGCCAACTTAAGGCAGGAATGGTGGTTTGCGACAATGGCACCAACCTCCTCTCTGCCCTCCGACAGGGACAAATGACTCATGTGCCCTG
Organism: Aquarana catesbeiana; assembly: GCF_042186555.1. Classification (NCBI taxonomy): domain Eukaryota; kingdom Metazoa; phylum Chordata; class Amphibia; order Anura; family Ranidae; genus Aquarana; species Aquarana catesbeiana. The sequence goes on along the minus strand of NC_133328.1, from coordinate 436,742,524 downwards.
TTTGGCTCACGTCCTTAACTTGGTGGTGCAGCGGTTCTTGGGCAGGTACCCGGACTTACAGGATGTCCTGAGGCAGGCCAGGAAAGTCTGTGTGCATTTACGCCGGTCATATAATGCCAGTGTTCGGCTGGCAGACCTCCAAAAAGAAGTTTAACCCTGCCCAAGAACCGCCTAATCTGTGACATGCCCACCAGGTGAAACTCACAAGCAGCAGAGGGCCATCAATGAGTACCTGTGCGACTATGGCACCAGGACAGGGTCAGGGGAGCTTGTTTTTTTTTTCCCCACGCCAGTGGGCCATGATCAGGGATGCATGCACTGTCCTGTCACCATTTGAGGAGGCCACGAGGATGGTGAGCAGTGACAGTGCATGCATCAGTGACACTGCCCCCATTGTCCACCTGTTGGAGCACATGCTGCATGGAATAATGGACAGGGCACTTGAGACAGAACAGAGGCAGGAAGAGGAGGACTTCCTTAGCTCTCACGGCCCCCTTTATCCAGACAGTGTTCCTGCGTGCCCGCCGATCACACAGGAAGAGGACGAGGAGGAGGAGGAGGAGGATTGTGTCAGTATGGAGGTGGAGCTTGGCACTCAGCATCAGCAGCAGTCTTTAAGGGATCAGTCCCAAGAAACACATGGACTTGTACGTGGCTGGGAGGAGGTGGCTGCAGACCATGTCGTCCTTAGTGACCCAGAGGACTCCGGACCGAATGCCTCAGCAAACCTACGCTGCTTGGCCTCCCTGATCCTGCAAAGCCTGCGTAAGGATCCTTGTGTTCGTGGTATCAAGGAGAAGGACCAATACTGGCTGGCAACCCTCCTTGATCCACGTTACAAGGGTAAGGTTGCGGACCTTATCTTGCCATCGCAGAGGGAGCAGAGGATGAAACATCTTCAGGAGGCCTTGCAGAAAGGTCTGTGCAACGCGTTCCCAGAGACTGGGAGGTTACAAACTCCTGTTTCTGGACAACGTGTTGCCGAGGCTTCGGTCAGTCAAAGAAGGAGTGGTGGAGAAGGTGGCCGTCTGACCGATGCGTTCAGACAATTTTTTGGTCCGCAGCCCCAAGGTATGATCGGTTCCAGCAACCATCGCCAGCGTCTGTTTTACATGGTGCAGGAATACCTAGGGGCAAGATCTGACTTGGACACCTTTCCCACTGAAAATCCTCTAGGTTACTGGGTCTTGAGGATGGATCACTGGCCAGAGCTTGTACAGTATGCAATTGAGCTACTGGAATGTCCTGCATCTAGCGTTCTTTCGGAATGCACATTCAGTGCTGCTGGAGGCTTTGTAACCGATCACAGGGTGTGTCTGTCCACCGACTTGGTCGATTGACTGACCTTCATAAAAATGAATCAGTCTTGGATCACCACCAGCTACCAAGCACCTGATGCTGTTGTAACCGAACATTTTTTTTTTAAATCTCAGATCCCTTCAAAGACTGCCTATGCTGATGCTGAGTGACTATCCTCAGTAATTATCCTCTTCCTCCTCAATGATCACGCTGATAGCTTGTAAGAACATTCTTGGTTCTGTGTGCCGCCACCAGTGCCTAAGGCCCAATTTTTCAGCCCCTGTTCAACAGGGGCATGTAATTACAATTCTTGATCTAATATTTCACAGCAGGGCCCGTTTCTGCGCCCACCAAGAGCGAGTGAGGACTTACAGTGTTGTGGCACCAGCACCACCACCAAAGGCCCAATTTTTCTGCCCCTGTTGAACAGGGGCATGTAATTACAATTCTTGATCTAATATTTCACAGCAGGGCCCTGTGAGGGCTTACAGTGTTGTGGCCACAACAACACCTAAGGCCCAAATTTCTGCAGAGTATATAGGGAAGGCCCCTACTTTCAAACATCCAACTTAAAAACGACTCCTACTTGCAAACGGAAGGAGACAACAGGAAGCGAGATGAAATCTACCCCTAGGAGGGAAAATTCTCTCCTGTAAGAGTTAATATGGGAAAAAACATTTCTCCTTTCCACTGATGCTTTATCACCAATCCTTGTTTCACAAAAAAATCCACATTTTCAAAAAACATTTGTCATTGGGACAAAAAGTGAGGTGAAATCTTCTGAAGAGGAGCACAGACAGCAAAACAAATGTCACAGGGGTGATAACCCTTCCCTATGTTTTCCAAAAAGCTTAAAATAGATTTTTTGGCTGGAGCTAAACACGTTAAAAATGTACCAGTTCAAAATTACAAACAGATTCTACTTAACAACAAACCTACAGTCCCTGTCTTGTTTGCACTGCCTGTATACTGCTGTTCAGAGTACAGAGCCTGTATACTGCTGTTTCCTTTTTTTAATTTGGGTGCGGGGTTCCCCTTAATATACATACAAGACCCAAAGGGCCTGGTAATGGACTGGGGGGTACCCATGCCGTTTGTCTCACTGATTTTCATCCATATTGCCAGAACACGACATTACATTAAAGCCGCAAGCAGTTTTAAATGACTTTTTTTCTTTAAAAATGACATTTTGTGCAGGGACTGTTCTAAGCACGGGAAACACGCGCCGCTTTACAGGCATACTATATACACCCCCCAGGTATGATATTTAAAGGAATATTTCACTTTTTTTTTTTTTACTTTAAGCATCATTAAAATCACTGCTCCGGAAAAAATTTCAGTTTTTAAAAGTTTTTTTTGCATTGATATATGTCCCCTGGGGCAGGACCCGGGTCCCCAAACCCTTTTTAGGACAATACCATGCAAATTAGACTTTAAAATGAGCACTTTTGATTTTGAACGTTTGAGTCCCATAGACGTCAATGGGGTTCTAACGTTCGTGTGAATTTTCGGTCCGTTCGCAGGTTCTGGTGCGAACCGAACCGGGGGGGGGGGGGGTGTTCGGCTCATCCCTACTTACTTGCTATAAAGACAAAAGTCTCTTGTCATGCCACTAAAATGTATAACATTCCCACAGCCCTGGATTAATTCCCTAGTTTTTTTTCATCAGTTTTGAAAGCCTCATACTGATTTTATATGGATATACTGCAAAACAGACAGACATAGTATTGCCATTGGGGAGGAGATCGGGGGCAAATCTGGAACTGGTGTGAATAGCAACGTTTGCTTGTGGTCTCTTCTCCCAATGTCTTACACTCTATGACAAAAAGCAATGGCAAAAAGCCTTGTGTCAAAGACACTATTACACATTTGTCAAAGACATTATTACACTATGTCAATTTAAACTTCTGATATTTATTACTATAGATCAAACTCTAAAAAAATTATGAACATTTATTACTTTTAAGTGGAATAAGTCTAACTATCAATAAAAAAGCTCCCTCCCCCCTTCTCCTACCTATCGTGCCTAATCTGTATAAAAAAAAAAAAAAAAAAAAAAAAGTGTATACTTAACTGTGTGTAATTCGCTCTGGTCACATGATCCCACAGCTCCAACTTCCCTGTGTCAGTGACCAGCTGCTGCAGGGTAGAGGATGAAGCACTGGCAAAAAGCTGGGCTTTGGCAGCCTATGGATGATGTCACAGCTCCTGGAATTCCCAGCCGCTGTTGAGTGCTCCCTGAGCCAGTGCTGCATGGTCACATGGAACTGAAATGGAATGGATTAAAATAGGTAAGTGCACACATCTTTTTTATACAAGTTAGGCAGGTATGGTAGAAGGGGAGAAGGGGGAGAAGGTGGAAGCAATTTTTAAAGAATAGACACTTCTTCAACTTTGATAAAAGTAAAAAAAAAATGCATAACAGGAGTCAACAACAACTAAAAAAAAAAAAAAAAAACATAAACTTGGATGAATGAATACATTACAATAAAACTAATAGATACACAGCCTAAAATAATGGGGACTTTGGATCAAATATTACTTACCCACACGTGTCTGCCCCTAAAGCAGCTCCCCCACCTTTCTCTATTCTTGTTTATTTTTTCTTAGCCTTCTTCCTTATTTTTCCTCTCTCTACTTTAGTTGTTCCCTGGATTAGTCATATTTCATTTTTCTTTAATTTATCTTTTTTTCAAAAACGTGATCTTGCAACATAAAGGACTGTTCTATATTTCATAAGTACTGAGCGTATAATAATTTTATAACATAAATAATAAATAATAATAATATTTGTATCTGATTCTAAATTTAATCTCTAGGGAATATTTAGAAAAGTTTGTTGAATTTGATATTCATGGTTGTTTTGTTAGATTTTCCTTTGATGATATGTAATATGAATGGCTTTCTTTGTATACAATATTCTATGAAAGATGTTGTCAGTAGTAAATGGACCCTTCTAACACTTTAGCCCACAATCTCTTTGATGCAATAGCATTACTGCCACTAACCTTTTTTCTCTTTTTATTCTTTTTTGAGCCCTGCAACATGTACATATTAATGCAGTAGTAGAACACAAAATATTGAAGTACAGATATCCCTACTAAAATGAATACATGAAGTCTTAGCTATTTTACTTAATGTACAAACAAGTAAATGTCCACAAGTAGAGTCTGTGTGAAAAGGTAATTTATCAGGTATTGCCTTTCACTTTATGAACAAAAATGCATATTCTGATCACTGATCATGGTCTGAGCACTGACAGGCTGACCCCCCACCCCTTCAACCTCTGCAGCAAAGCTGGCAGCACTCATACATCTATTTCCCAAAGACAACCTCTGGATATACAGTCAGGTCCATAAATTTTGGGACATCAACACAATTCTAATCTTTTTGGCTCTATACACCACCACAATGGATTTGAAATGAAACGAACAAGATGTGCTTTAACGGCAGACTTTCGGCTTTAATTTGAGGGTATTTACATCCAAATCAGGTGAACAGTGTAGGAATTACAACAGTTTGTATATGTGCCTCCCACTTTTTAAGGGACCAAAAGTAATGGGACAATTGGCTGCTCAGCTGTTCCATGGCCAGGTGTGTGTTATTCCTTCATTATCCCATTTACAAAGAGCAGATAAAAGGTCCAGAGTTTATTTCAAGTGTGCTATTTGCATTTGGAATCTGTTGCTGTCAACTCTCAATATGAGATCCAAAGAGCTGTCACTATCAGTGAATCAAGCCATCATTAGGCTGAAAAAACAAAAAAAACCCATCAGATAGATAGCAAAAACTGTAGGTGTGGCAAAATCAATTGTTTGAAACATCCTTAAAAAGAAAGAACACACCGGTAGGCTCAGCAACACCAGCAAGACCCGGAAGACTACGCAAAACAACTGTGGTGGATGACCGAAGAATTCTTTCCCTGGTGAAGAAAACACCCTTCATAACAGTTGGTCAGATCAAGAACACTCTCTAGGAGGTAGGTGTATGTGTGTCAAAGTCAACAATCAAGAGAAGACTTCACTAGAGTGAATACAGAGGGTTTACCACAAGATGTAAATCATTGGGGAGCCTCAAAAACAGGAAGGCCAAATTAGAGTTTGCCAAACAACATCTAGAAAAGCCTTCACAGTTCTAGAACAACATCCTATGGACAGATGAGGCCAAGATCAACTTGTACTAGGGTGATGGGAAGAGAAGAGAAGAGTATTGAGAAGGAAAGGAACTGCTCATGATCCAAAGCATACCACCTCATCAGTGAAGCATGGTGGTGGTAGTGTCATGGCGTGGGCATGTATGGCTGCCAATGGAACTGGTTCTCTTGTATTTATTGATGATGTGACTGCTGAAAAAAGCAGGATGAATTCTGAAGTGTTTTGGGCAATATTATCTGCTCATATTCAGCAAAATGCTTCAGAACTCATGGGACGGCACTTCACAGTGCAGATGGACAATGACCCGAAGCATACTGCAAAAGCAACCAAAGAGTTTTTTAAGGGAAAGAAGTGGAATGTTATGCAATGGCCAAGTCAATCACCTGACCTGAATCCGATTGAGCATGCATCTCACTTGCTGAAGGCAAAACTGAAGGGAAAATGGCCCAAGAACAAGCAGAAACTGAAGATAGTTGCAGTAGAGGCCTGGCAGAGCATCACCAGGGATGAAACCCAGCATCTGGTGATGTCTATGCTTTCCAGACTTCAGGCTGTAATTGACTGCAAAGGATTTGCAACCAAGTATTAAAAAGTGAAAGTTTGATGTATGATTGTTAATCTGTCCCATTACTTTTGGTCCCTTAAAAAGTGGGAGGCACATATACAAACTGTTGTAATTCCTACACTGTTCACCTGATTTGGATGTAAATACCCTCAGATTAAAGCTCAAAGTCTGCAGTTAAAGCACATCTTGTTTGTTTTATTTAAAATCCATTGTGGTGGTGTATGGAGCCAAAAAGATTAAAATTGTGTTGATGTCCCAATATTTATCGACCTGACTAACGTTGAGCACATGCACTCAACTTCTTTGGTCGACCAAAGAAGTTGAGTGCACGTGCTCAATGTTATATCCAGAGGTTGTCTTTGGGAAATAGACATATGAGTGCTGCCAGCATTGCTGCAGAGGTTGAAGGGGTGGGGGGTCATCATGTCAGTGCTCAGACCATACGTTGCACATTGCATCAAATTGGTCTGCATTGCTGTTGTCCCAGGAGGAAGCCTCTTCTAAAGATGATGCACAAGAAAGACTGCAAACAGTTTGCTGAACACAAACAGACTAAGGACATAGATTACTGGAACCATGTCCTGTGGTCTGATGAGACCAACATAAGTGTATTTCGTTCAGATGGTGTCAAGCATGTGTAGTGGCAAACAGGTGAGGAGTTCAAAGACAAGTGTGTCTTGCCTACAGTCAAGCAAGGTGGTGGGAGTGTCATGGTGTGGGGCTGCATGAGTGCTGCCAGCACTGGGGAGCTACAGTTCATTGAGGGAACCATGAATGCCAACATGTACTGTGACATACTGAAGCAGAGCATGATCTCCTCCCTTCAGAGACTGGGCCGCATTCTAACATGATAACAACCCAAATCACACCTCCAAGATGACCACTGCCCTGTTAAAGAAGCTGGGGGTAAAGGTGATGGACTGGCCAAACATGTCTCCAGACCTAAACCCTATTGAGCATCTGTGGGGCATCCTCAAACGGAAGGTGGAGAATAGGGATGAGCCGAACACCCCCGGTTCGGTTCGCACCAGAACCTGCGAACGGACCGAAAGTTCGCACGAACGTTAGAACCCCATTGACGTCTATGGGACTCGAACGTTCGAAATCAAAAGTGCTCATTTTAAAGGCTAATTTGCATGGTATTGTCCTAAAAAGGTTTTGGGGACCCGGGTCCTACCCCAGGGGACATGTATCAATGCAAAAAAAACTTTTAAAAACGGCCGTTTTTTCGGGAGCAGTGATTTTAATGATGCTTAAAGTAAAAAAAAAAAAAGTGAAATATTCCTTTAAATATCGTACCTGGGGTGTGTCTATAGTAGGCCTGTAAAGTGGCTCGTGTTTCCCGTGTTTAGAACAGTCCCTGCACCAAATGTCATTTTTAAAGGAAAAAATCTCATTTAAAACTGCTTGCGGGTTTAATGTCATGTCGGGTCATGGCAATATGGATGAAAATCAGTGAGACAAACGGCATGGGTACCCCCCAGTCCATTACCAGGCCCTTTGGGTCTTGTATGGATATTAAGGGGAACCCCGCACCCAAATTAAAATAAGGAAAGGCCCTATATACTCTGAACAGCAGTATACAGGCGGTGCAAACAAGACAGGGACTGTAGGTTTGTTGTTAAGTAGAATCTCTTTGTAATTTTGAACGGGTACATTTTTAAAGCGTTTAGCTCCAGCCAAAAAATCTTTTTTAAGCTTTTTGGAAAACATAGGGAAGGGTTATCACCCCTGTGACATTTGTTTTGCTGTCTTTCCTCCTCTTCAGAAGATTTCACCTCACTTTTTGTCCCAATGAAAAATGTTTTTTGAAAATTTGGGTTTTTTGTGGAACAAGGATTGGAAAGCATCAGTGGAAAGGAGAAATTGTTTTCCCATATTAACTCTTACAGGAGAGAATTTCCCTTCCTAGGGGTAGATTTCATCTCACTTCCTGTTGTCTCCTTTCGTTTGCAAGTAGGAGTCGTTTGTAAGTTAGATGTTTGAAAGTAGGGTCCTGCCCTATATACTCAGCAGAAATTTGGGCCTTAGGTGTTGCTGTGGCCACAACACTGTAAGCCCTCACAGGGCCCTGCTGTGAAATATTAGATCAAGAATTGTAATTACATGCCCCTGTTGAACAGGAGCTGAAAAATTAGGCCTTAGGCACTGGTGCTGGTGCCACAACACTGCAACCCCTTACAGACACTCTAGTTGGAACGCAGGAACGAGCCCTGCTGCAAAGTATTGCATCAAAAATTGTAATTACACGCCCCTGTTAGACAGGGGCAAAAAAATTGGGCCTTAGGCACTGGTGCTGGTGCCACAACACTGCAACCCCTCACAGACACTCTAGTTGGAATGCAGGAACGAGCCCTGCTGCAAAGTATTACATCAAAAATTGTAATTAACACGCCTCTGTTAAACAGGGGCTGAAAAATTGTGCCTTAGGCACTGGTGGTGGCGCCCAGAACCAAAAATGTTCTTACAAGCTATCAGCGTGATGATTGAGGAGGAAGAGGATAATTACTCAGGGATAGTCACTCAGCATCAGCATAGGCAGTCTTTGAAGGGATCTGAGATTTCAAAAAAAATTATTCGGTTACATCAGCATCAGGTGCTTGGTAGCTGGTGGTGATCCAAGACTCATTCATTTTTATGAAGGTCAGCCGATCGACCGAGTCGGTGGACAGACGCACCCTGTGATCGGTTACCACGCCTCCAGCAGCACTGAATGTGCGTTCCGAAAGAACGCTGGATGCAGGACAGGCCAGTAGCTCAATTGCATACTGTGCAAGCTCTGGCCAGTGATCCATCCTCAAGACCCAGTAACCCAGAGGATTTTCGGTGGGAAAGGTGTCCAAGTCTGATCTTGCCCCTAGGTATTCCTGCACCATGTAAAACAGACGCTGGCGATGGTTGCTGGAACCGATCATACCTTGGGGCTGCGGACCAAAAAATTGTCTGAACGCATCGGTCAGACGGCCACCTTCTCCACCGCTCCTTCTTTGACTGACCGAAGCCTCAGCAACACGTTGTCCAGAAACAGGAGTTTGTAACCTCCCAGTCTCTGGGAACGCATTGCACAGACCTTTCTGCAAGGCCTCCCGAAGATGTTTCATCCTCTGCTCCCTCTGCGATGGCAAGATAAGGTCCGCAACCTTACCCTTGTAACGTGGATCAAGGAGGGTTGCCAGCCAGTATTGGTCCTTCTCCTTGATACCACGAATACGAGGATCCTTACGCAGGCTTTGCAGGATCAGGGAGGCCATGCAGCGCAGGTTTGCTGAGGCATTCGGTCCGGAGTCCTCTGGGTCACTAAGGACGACAACGTCCGCAGCCACCTCCTCCCAGCCACGTACAAGTCCATGTGTTTCTTGGGACTGATCACTTAAAGACTGCTGCTGATGCTGAGTGCCAGGCTCCACCTCCATACTGACACAATCTTCCTCCTCCTCCTCCTCCTCCTCGTCCTCTTCCTGTGTGATCGGCGGGCACGCAAGAACACTGTCTGGATAAAGGGGGCCTTGAGAGCTAAGGAAGTCCTCCTCTTCCTGCCTCTGTTCTGCCTCAAGTGCCCTGTCCATTATTCCACGCAGCGTGTGCTCCAACAGGTGGACAAGGGGGACAGTGTCACTGATGCATGCACTGTCACTGCTCACCATCCTCGTGGCCTCCTCGAATGGTGACAGGACAGTGCATGCATCCCTGATCATGGCCCACTGGCGTGGGGAAAAAAAAACAGGCTCCCCTGACCCTGTCCTGGTGCCATAGTCGCACAGGTACTCATTGATGGCCCTCTGCTGCGTGTGCAGCCGCTGCAGCATGGCCAACATTGAGTTCCACCTGGTGGGCATGTCACAGATTAGGCGGTTCTTGGGCAGGTTAAACTCCTTTTGGAGGTCCGTCAGCCGAGCACTGGCATTATATGACCGGCGGAAATGCACACAGACTTTCCTGGCCTGCCTCAGGACATCCTGTAAGCCCGGGTACCTGCCCAAGAACCGCTGCACCACCAAGTTAAGGACGTGAGCCAAACAGGGCACATGGGTCATTTGTCCCTGTCGGAGGGCAGAGAGGAGGTTGGTGCCATTGTCGCAAACCACCATTCCTGCCTTAAGTTGGCGTGGCGTCAACCACCTCTGAACCTGCCCCTGCAGAGCTGACAGAACCTCTGCCCCAGCGTGGCTCCTGTCCAAGCACACCAGCTCAAGCACCGCATGGCATCTTTTGGCCTGCGTACTTGCGTAGCCCCTTGAACGACTACGGAGCACCGCTGGTTCCGAGGAAGAGGCCATGGAGGAAGAAGAAGAGGAGGGGGTGGAGGAGAGAGGTGTGTCACAATCAGCATTTTGGAGGCGTGGTGGCGGAACAACCTCCAACACTACTGCACCTTGTCCTGCATCCTTCCCAGCTGCCAGCAGAGTCACCCAATGTGCCGTGAAACTTAGGTAACGTCCCTGTCCATGCCTGCTGGACCATAAGTCAGCGGTAATATGCACCTTACCGCTGACCGCCCTGTCCAGCGAGGCATGGACATTGCCTTCCACATGCCGGTAGAGAGCCGGAATCGCCTTCCGTGAGAAAAAGTGGCGTTTGGGTACCTGCCACTGAGGAACCGCACATTCCACAAACTCACGGAAGGGGGCAGAGTCTACCAACTGAAAAGGCAGCAGTTGAAGTGCTAGCAATTTTGCCAAGCTAGCATTCAACCGCTGGGCATGTGGATGGCTGGGAGCAAACTTCTTTCGGCGGTGCAGCAGCTGGGGCAGGGAAATTTGCCTGGTACAATCTGACGTCGGTGTACCAAAAGCAGATTGCCCACAAGTACTTGGCTGTGACACACCTAATTCTACACCTTCATTCCTCTCACTGCAGGTCTCAGAGAGGACTGGAGGTCTAGTGGGGTTGGAAATCTCAGCTGATGAGGAGCAAGGAGAGATCCTCTTTGTTCTTTGGTGTGGGTCTTTTAGATACGCTTGCCAACGAACTGCATGGCAGGTCAACATATGTCTGGTCAAGCATGTGGTACCCAAGCGGGAGATGTTTTGGCCACGTGAGATACGCTTGAGACATATGTTGCAAATAGCAGCGGTGCGATCTGATGCACTCGTCTCAAAAAAGGCCCACACCAAAGAACTTTTTGAATAACGCGCAGAGACTGCAGCGCCCTGCACATGTGGAGCTTTGGGGTGTGATGCAGTCAATGTGCTGCCCTTAGGCTGGCCCCTGGAGGGCATCCTGCCTCGTTGGTGATGTGCCGCCTCCTCCTCCTCCTCCTCTCTCCTATCAGGCACCCACGTTGAGTCAGTGACCTCATCATCCCCTCCCTCCTCATCACTGGAGCAAACCTGGCAGTATGCTGCAGCAGGGGGAGCATGACTGCCAGATTGCTGTCCTTCTTGGGCACCCCCTCTGTCCGTGCTCAGTATCATCATCAGACCCTTCCAAACGCTGGGCATCCTCCTGGAGCATGTACCCAACACTGTGGTCAAACAGTTCGAGGGAATCCTCATGAGGACATGGTGGAGCTAGGGAAGGAGTCACTGATGACATTGAGCTGAGGAAAGAGGCCGCTGCTTTGCCAGACAAAGCACCCTGGGCATGGGTGAGAGAGGATGAGGAGGATGAGGACGGCTTGGTCATCCACTCGACCAAGTCTTCCGCATGTTGCGGCTCAACACGGCCAGCTGCCGAAAAAAAGGCCCAGCGTGTCCCATGGCCACGTGCTGATGAGGATGCACCGTCTCCACGACCAGCACTAGACACAGAGCCTGCTTGCCCTCTCTTATTGGCTTGTGACTGTCTGCCTCTCCTTCTTGGCCTTCCAGACATACTAATGGCCTGTAGCTGCACTAAGCTGGGATAGAACACCAGTAATTTTCTTCAGGTAGCTTTATATACTGTAACCAGACAAGCCTGCCTGTCAGTAGGAAGATAACAGGAATGGATCTAGCTGAACACTGTGAGCAGGACGCACTGTACTAAATGTAAATAGTCTAGCTGCCTGACCGTGGTACTAATAGGATCAAAAAGAACACCAGTAATTTTCTTCAGGTAGCTTTATATACTGTAACCAGACAAGCCTGCCTGTCAGTAGGAAGATAACAGGAACGGATCTAGCTGAACACTGTGAGCAGGACGCACTGTACTAAATGTAAATAGTCTAGCTGCCTGACCGTGGTACTAATAGGATCAAATAGAACACCAGTAATTTTCTTCAGGTAGCTTTATATACTGTAACCAGACAAGCCTGCCTGTCAGTAGGAAGATAACAGGAACGGATCTAGCTGAACACTGTGAGCAGGACGCACTGTACTAAATGTAAATAATCTAGCTGCCTGACCGTGGTACTAATAGGATCAAATAGAACACCAGTAATTTTCTTCAGGTAGCTTTATATACTGTAACCAGACAAGCCTGCCTGTCAGTAGGAAGATAACAGGAACGGATCTAGCTGAACACTGTGAGCAGGACGCACTGTACTAAATGTAAATAGTCTAGCTGCCTGACCGTGGTACTAATAGGATCAAATAGAACACCAGTAATTTTCTTCAGGTAGCTTTATATACTGTAACCAGACAAGCCTGCCTGTCAGTAGGAAGATAACAGGAACGGATCTAGCTGAACACCGTGAGCAGGACGCACTGCACTAAATGTAAATAGTCTAGAAGATAACAGGAACGGATCTAGCTAAACTGAATACAGTGTATATATATATATATATGCAACACCTGGGATGCATATATATACACAATACACTGTAAGTGCAGCTAACTGACTGACTGTTCTGCCTAATCTATCTAACTCAAATCAAATGACACTGTCTGTCTCTCTCTCTCTCTCTCAATGAACGCCGGAACACACACTACACAGGGCCGCCGTGCAGGCGGCCTTATATAGTGTGGGGCGTGTACTAAATCCCCTGAGCCATAATTGGCCAAAGCCTCCTTGGCTTTGGCCAATTATGGCTCTCTGTTCAGGCGGCGCTGTGATTGGCCAAGCATGCGGGTCATAGTGCATGCTTGGCCAATCATCAGCAAGCAATGCACTGCCATGCCGCAGTGAATTATGGGCCGTGACGCGCCACACGAATTTGGCGCGAACGGCCCATATCGTTCGCAATTCGGCGAACGGGCGAACAGCCGATGTTCGAGTCGAACATGGGTTCGACTCGAACACGAAGCTCATCCCTAGTGGAGAAGCGCAAGGTCATTAACATCCACCAGCTCCGTAATATTGTCATTGAGGAATGGAAGAGGACTCCAGTGGCAACCTGCAAAGCTCTGGTGAACTCCATGTGCAAGAGGGTTAAAGCAGTGCTGAAAAATAATGGTGGCCACAAAAAATATTGACGTTTTGGGCCCAATTTGGACATTTTCACTTAGGGGTGTACTCACTTTTGTTGCCAGCAGTTTAGACATTAATAGCTGTGTGTTGAGTTATTTTGAGGGGGCAGCAAATTTACACTATTATACAAGCTGTACACTCACTACTTTACATTGTAGCAAAGTATCATTTCTTCAGTGTTGTCATGAAAGGATATAATAAAATATTTACAAAAATGTGAGGGTGCACTCACTTTTGTGAGATACTGTATATATTGTAGAGATGTAGCTTGGAGTAGGTTTATGAGGGGAAGAATTGTAAAGGCAGGAAGGCTTGGAGATGGCAGTTTGCTGTCTGTAGTAAGGAGACATGGATGCTGGCTGGAAGTCTCCATAATCTGACTTTGACCTGCTGGGTGAGCTTGCCTTAAACAGAGACTTTGAAATACTGTATATGCTGTAGCTGGGTAATTTTAGAAGTAAACATCAGGTTTCTTTGAGTGGACATTTCTCAAACAAATACTGGAAATTTTACACAATTTTTCCTCTAATACAATGGAAAAAAGATGGCAGTTAGCTGCTCCCATTGTTTTACAGGAATTTTACAGGAATTCTGGTGAAACATCCGGGCAACCAAGGTCAACAATAGCTTGACCTTTTAACTACCTGTATTTGACCTATGGCATGTATGATACAACAATGCCATCTAGAGTCTGAGTTAGGAAATGTTCGCTCATGCTAACTAATGTAAAAAAAGGCTATTCCCATGTGGGAGTGTCTAAATAAATATTCCAAATAAAAGGCCATCAGCAAAAGCTGACAGGGGGCCCTATAACAACAAGAAAGATCTGTACCAAAGGGAACTTCACAGGACCAAAGAAGGAGCTTCACCCAGATGACATCAATTTTCTGCAATCGCTTGTACATCTGAAGCCCTGGTTGCCTATGAAGATTGTTGTATAAACCTGAGCCAAGTGACTTTCAGTGTATCCCTATTGTACACAGATCATTGTTCATACTTTAATATCACCATATTTACGTGCCCCAACACCGCCAATCCACACCAACCAACACCAAAGATGTTGCTGGGAAGTGGTGTTATGACGCCATGTGCGTCCTGCATCGATGCACATGTGAAATTGGCAAACCACCCTGAAGGATGTCCCCCACACAAAACACTCCACCCATCTAGCTAAACAAAACAGATGGGGGAGGATATGGAGGCATAGACAGACAAGGAACTGGGTGGAATTGCTCCAGATTGGCAATGTGTGGGCACATAAAAGGGCCTGTCCTCCCCATTGCCTTTGGCATTTTTGCCAGCGCTCATATACTTTGAGCAATCCATCAGCAGGTAATTCTTGTCCATGATGTGTCTTTTTCCCTCAATACTTTATTCCATCCATTAGCGGTTGCATTATATGGCCCATGATTGTCTCCCTTTTTTCACTCTTTTTTGATCTTAGGTCTCATCCATATATATCAGGCACCATTGGCCTAATCTACGGAGTGTTTTAATTGTTTTTCGCTTGTCTCATGAATTTGTACATCTTGGAGGGAATTGAACAGCTTGTCCATTGGTAGATTATTTATTTTTTTGTATATATCTCACTAATTACCTGCTTTTTACCTCCCACCTTTTTGTCATTTTCTTTTATAAAATACTGTTTTCAACTGTTTTGATTCTTTCTTTCTTTCTTTTTTGCAGCTCAGTGCTACTTATCTCTCCCAACCTTAATCAGCCACTTCCTGACTACAATACTTTTCTCCAGCACCAGATGCACAACATGTGCTCTAGACCAGCTCTCCAAAAGTGACAACAGGAGACCATACCATTGCAATATCTGACTGTATGGCTATTTTTAGTCTCTCCTGGAGTGCATTTGGGAGACATTTGTTACAGGGAAATTCCTGAACAAGGATTTTAATGGCAGAATCACTAGATATAGTTTTAAGTAAAGCTGCAACTTTAAATAGACTGATGATAACTTTTGAAATTACTTTAACATCATAAAGTTTATAAGATGTTTTAGTGATTGGGATTAGATCTACTTTAAGCTATCTCCAAAGGTGCATAGACAAATACTTGAAAAAATGCAATTGAGGGAATTTTCTGATGTTTTCATGGCAGTTTTATTTTCTGGATAGCCTAAGCAGTTTTACTTTAGTGGACTGGAGTTGAACTTTCATTTTTGCATGTTTCATTTGTTTGCAGTGCATTTTTATCAAAGCTGTTGCATTTTTTCCCCGAGTGTTAATTGTTTTAAATTAAATAGCTGAAAAACATGATGCACAATTATTTCATTTTACTTAAAAAAGCCCTGTTTAATTTCACATAGAGAATACTTCACTACGACATTGATTATTTATGCTTCATAACGCGTTCAAGTTGCACATTTCAATATAAAAACATGAGTACTTGTGGTAAATAAATCTCTATTATAGACCTTTTCAAATATTCTCACTTTATAGTCTGGATGCCATTTTCCCTGAACACTAACAGATGGTACCATAATGAAACATATATATCAAAACATTAAAGAACATAAAAAGGATGGCTGGACAAGTAATCATTTGCTGGTGGAGGGAAAGAAGGTAGAGAGCATGTCTTACATTTCTTTTACACACACCTGTTAACATTACTATATAGAAATGACAAGTGATAGTTGATTTTCATTTCTGAAGTTTAACAGGCCAAAAAACAGGAAATGGCTGTTTCTCTATAGGTATCTCCATTAAATAAATGGATGGTTTCCTATTCACTTTATAGTGTGCAATGAATAAAAATGATATCCATATGATAACTGTGAGGAACAGCAAAAATATTCTGGGTTAAATAAATACGCAAATGAAGACCAATACTCTGAAAGCTTTTGATAAGGTTAACCCAGCTGCTCAAATGTCAACTTTGTCCTGCACTCTCCACAGAACAACAACACATGGGGGTTTATTTACTAAAGGCAAATCCACGACTGCACTTCCAAGTAGATCCGAGGGGAACATGCAAGGAAAATAAAAAACAAAATTTTTGCTTGTACATGATTGGATGATAAAACCAGCAGAGCTTCCCCTGATTTCAGATCTTTCCCTCAGATTTACAGAGACTGCACTTCCAAGTGTACTTTCAAGTGCACTTGCAGTACACTTGTAGTGCATAGTGGATTTGCCTTTAGTAAATCAACCCCACAATCTCTCTGTGGGTGGAGAATGGGATGAAATGGGTCAAATGCTTTGAGCTGCACAGAAAAATACATGCACCATGCCAGCAAAAAAAAAATGTAGCTAAGAATGGTATTTAAGTTAAAAATATGCTAAAGTAAATAAAATAATAGAAACATTTTTTTTTTAAAGAGAGGTAATCTTCTGAGTCACAAGATTGCACTTACCTTTGCTCTCCTGTGACCCAAATCAGCCAACAGTTGGCCAAAGCCCACTGTCAGCTGATGTCACAGTCCTCTCCTGGGAATGTCTAATTATAGTCTGTTCTGGCTCAGACACTCTCCTCTACTCACTTCCTTACTAAGCCCAACTGCTCTGAGTTTGGTGAATTTCAAAGAAGTTTGGATGTCGAACCTGAATCCCATTGAAGTCAACGAATGATAAATTATTTATTCATTACAGGTACTTATATAGTCAACTTATGCAGCACTTTACATATTTATTGTACATTGTATATACATTCACATCAGTCCTTGCAGCCTAAGGTCCCTAACTCACATTCATACACATACTAGGGCTAATTTAGACAGGAGCCAATTAACTTATCAGCATGTCTTTAGAGTGTGGGAGGAAACCCATACAGGCACAGGGAGAAGATGCAAACTCTGGGCAGGTAGTGCTGTGGTTGGGATTTGAACTGATGACCCTATTACTACGATGTGGAAATGCTAACTTTTTAGACACTGTGTTACCTAGCTGTCAAATTAAAAATGCCCATTTTCTGGGCTAATAAGCAAGAAGGTGTCAAGAATTGCATGGGAGGGACTGCCCTTGGGAACATGTACTAATGCAAAAACATTTTTTAAAAACATTCTATTTGGCCAGAAACAGCGATTTTTTTTTTTTTTACATTTACAAAGGAAAAAGGAGTTTTCAACTACAAGAAATTATATCTCCCTCCTGTCATCTTTTTCTAAAAGAAAAAAAAAGGAATACAGACCCCAAAGGTCCCCAAAATCCCCGAATCCCGGCACTGTGTTGATTTGACTGACAATTGCGCGGTCATGCGACATTGCACCCAAACAAAATTGATGTTCTTTTTTTTCCCACAAATAAAGCTTTCTTTTGGTGGTATTTGATCACCTCCGCGTTTTTTATTTTTTGCGCTATAAACAAAAAACAACAATTTTGAAAAAAAGTAATATTTTTTACTTTTTGCTATAATAAATATCTCCCAAAAATATATAAAAAAACATTTTTTTTCCTCAGTTTAGGCCGATATGTATTCTTCTACATATTTTTGGTAAAAACGTTATAGCGTCTACAAAATAGGAGATAGTTTTATGGCATTTTTTATTATTTTTTTTTTTTTTACTAGTAATGACGGCATTTTGCGATTTTTATCAGGACTGCGACATTATGGTGGACACATTGGACAATTTTGACACATTTTTGGGACCATTGGCATTTATACAGCGATCAGTGCTATAAAAATGCATTGATTACTGTAAAAATGTCACTGGCAGGGAAGGGGTTAACAATAGGGGGTGATCAAGGGGTTAATTGTGTTCCCTAGTGTGTGTTCTAACTGTAGTGGAGAGGGGACTGTGTAGAGGAGATGACAGATCACTGTTCATACTCTGTATGAACAGATGATCTGTCTCTTCTCCCCTCAGAGAACTGGAAACTATGTGTTTACACACACAGATCCCTGTTCTCAGTGTGCCACGAGCGATCGCGGGAGTATCGGCTCCGTGGGCGAGCAGGGGGCACGTGCGCACCCTTAGTGGCCACAAGGCGAAGCAACATCACATAATGTTGTTTCGCCCAGCCGTGCCATTCTGCCAGAGTAAAACTGAGGTGGCTGGTTAGCAAGTGGTTAATGCATAGAATGTTTACCCCATCCTCCAGGTTGTTTATGAACAAATTAAACAAGATTGGTCCCAGCACAGAACCCCAGGGGACCCCACTTCCCACCCCTGACTATTCAGAGTATTCCCCATTTATCACCACCAGTCTGAATGCTGATGATGATCCCTCAGCCTTGTATTTTTTGAAGACCTTCTCCTTTGCATTTATATGCATTTTTACATTAGAGTTAAGCCATCCAGGACTTCTGTTTGCTCTTTTAAATTTATTTCCCAATGGGTTACACTGGCTAATGCCCTTATTTAATATGCTCTTAAAGCAAACCCATCTCTCCTCTGTGTTCTTTGTTTCTAAGATTTTATCCCATTTTATATCTTCTAGCAAGGTTCATAGTTTAGGGAAGTTGGCTCTTTTGAAATTCAGTGTTTTGTGTTCCCCTTGTGTTTCCTATTTGTGTGATTTATACTAAAGCCAATTGATATGTGATCACTGTTTCCTAAATTGCCCCATATTTCCACACTTGTGATTAGGTCTGTATTGTTGGTAATCAGTAGATCTAGTAACGCCTTGTTTCTAGTTGGTGCGTCTACCATCTGACTCATGAAATAGTCCTGCAAGACATTTAGGAACTGGCGAGTCTTAGAGGTTCCCTCCACCCAGTCTATGTCTGGATAATTAAAATCCCCCATTATGATAACACTTTCCATCCTTGCTGCTAATCCAAATTGTGTTAGGAGGTCCATCTCCCCCTCCTCCCTCAGGTTAGGGGGCCTATAGCATACTCCTAGTATTATTTTCCCCTTAGCTTTATCCCTTTGGAGCTCTACCCATAAGGATTCCACCTCCTCCCTAGCTCTCTTATTGATGTCATCTGTCACATTCACTTGTACATTATTTTTCATATATAGGCATACCCCTCCCCCTTTTTTACCCTCTCTATCCCTGCAATAAAGGGAATACCCTTGAATGTTTGCCAGCCAATCATGAGAGCTGTTGAACCAAGTCTCTGAAATTCCCACTAGATCAAAATCCTCCTCGTTCAACAGTATCTCTAGTCCACCCATCTTGTCCGCCAGGCTCCTGGCATTGGTGAACATTAGGGATGAGCCGAACATCCCCTGGTTCGGTTCGCACCAGAACCTGCGAACGGACCGAAAATTCACACGAACGTTAGAACCCCATTGACGTCTATGGGACTCGAATGTTCGAAATCAAAAGTGCTCATTTTAAAGGCTAATTTGCATGGTATTGTCCTAAAAAGGGTTTTGGTACCCAGGTCCTGCCCCAGGGGACATGTATCAATGCAAAAAAAACTTTTAAAAACTGACGTTTTTTCAGGAGCAGTGATTTTAATGATGCTTAAATTAAAAAAAAAAAAAGTGAAATATTCCTTTAAATATCATACCTGGGGGGTGTCTATAGTATGCCTGTAAAGTGGCGCGTGTTTCCCATGCTTAGAACAGTCCCTGCACAAAATGTCATTTTTAAAGGAAAAAAAAGTCATTTAAAACTCCTTGCGGCTTTAATGTAATGTCGGGTCCTGGCAATATGGATGAAAATCAGTGAGACAAACGGCATGGGTACCCCCCAGTCCATTACCAGGCCCTTTGGGTCTTGTATGGATATTAAGGGGAACCCCACACCCAAATTAAAAAAGGAAACAGCAGTATACAGGCTCTGTACTCTGAACAGCAGTATACAGGCGGTGCAAACAAGACAGGGACTGTAGGTTTGTTGTTAAGTAGAATCTGTTTGTAATTTTGAACTGGTACATTTTTAACGTGTTTAGCTCCAGCCAAAAAATCTATTTTAAGCTTTTTGGAAAACATAGGGAAGGGTTAGCACCCCTGTGACATTTGTTTTGCTGTCTGTGCTCCTCTTCAGAAGATTTCATCTCACTTTTTGTCCCAATGACAAATGTTTTTTGAAAATTTGGTGTTTTTTGTGAAACAAGGATTGGTGATAAAGCATCAGTGGAAAGGAGAAATGTTTTTCCCATATTAACTCTTACAGGAGAGAATTTCCCTTCCTAGGGTAGATTTCATCTCACTTCCTGTTGTCTCCTTCCGTTTGCAAGTAGGAGTCATTTGTAAGTTGGATGTTTGAAAGTAGGGGCCTTCCCTATATACTCTGCAGAAATTTGGGCCTTAGGTGTTGTTGTGGCCACAACACTGTAAGCCCTCACAGGGCCCTGCTGTGAAATATTAGATCAAGAATTGTAATTACATGCCCCTGTTGAACAGGGGTAGAGAAATTGGGCCTTTGGTGGTGGTGGTGGTGCTGGTGCCACAACACTGTAAGTCCTTCTAGACTGGATTTCTTTCTGATCGAACATCACTGGCTAGAGGCGGTTGTTAGTTCTAACATTGGGGTAATGACCTTTTCTGACCATGCGCCTGTAAGCTTAACAGTAAATACAGGACAGATTCATAATAAGAGCCCTAGCTGGAAGTTAAACGAAGAACTACTAAATGATAAAGAGATAGAGGTTTAGGTATCAAAGGAAATAGAGTTCTATTTCAAAACTAATGAAACAGCAGAGGTCTCGGAGTCAATAATATGGGAGGCACACAAAGCCTATATTAGGGGGATCTTGATTAAGGCAGGTGCGGAAAAGAAGAGAAAGAGAAGGGAAGAAAAACTTGAAATAATGAACGAGATATTAGAACTCGAGCAGGTGCACAAATTAGATGGGGGGAAGGAGGTGCTTTTAAGACTCCACAACAAAAGGGAGGCCATGAGAACTTTAATTGAACAAGAAACACGAGTAACGTACAACCTACTCAAGAAAGAGAGATATGTGGGAGGAAACAAGCCGGGAAAGTACCTAGCAAAGACCCCAAAAAAAAACAAGACCAATAACTACATTGAGAAAATCAAGACCTCAGACAGGGAGGTAAAGTACAGAACTAGTGAAATCGCCAAAACCTTTCAAAACTACTATCAGGGACTATACTCCATCAATAACAAGATCTCAAGGAGCGAGGCAGACAAAAAAAGGGAGAGAACTAAAGTTTTTTTTCAGGAGCTAGGTCTAAAGAAAATAGAAGAAGATAAATATAATCTACTAGAGGGCCCCATTACAGAAATCAAAATAAAAAAAACACTGAGGGAGACGCCAGCGGGGAAAAGCCCTGGGCCGGATGGTTTCTCCGTACTGTATTATAAAAAATTTCAAGACCTCTTAATCCCTAAATTATGTTCATACATGAATGGGATAGGTGTAAAGTGGGAGATGGGGAAAGAAGCGTTGGAAGCGACCATTACCATCATACTGAAGGAGGGCAAGGACAGCTCACTCTGTTCTAGCTACAGACCAATAGCGCTTCTCAATGCGGACACCAAATTGTTTGCGAAAATTCTGGCCCGGTAGAGTGAAGAACATTCTGAATAGCATGGTCCATCCAGATCAGGTGGGATTCACCCCGGGTAGGGAGGGACGGGATAATGGGATCAGAACCCTCATGGTAACCCAAAAAATGAAGGACAGTGGAGCCCCAGGTCTACTCCTGTCAATCAACGCTGAGAAAGCTTTTGACAGGGTAGACTGGGGCTTTATGTTCTGTATGTTGAGGAAGATAGGATTTGGGCCAATAATGACCAGATGGATAAAGGCGTTGTATGCTGTCCTTCAGCAAGGGTCAAAGTTAACGGAACTCTATCTGAGCCATTTGTAATGACCAACGGAACGAGACAAGGATGCCCCCTGTCCCCCCTTCTGTTCGTGTTGACGCTTGAGCCCTTGCATACAAGGATAAGGCAGAACCCGGATATCTCAGGAGTATTTGATGGAGACGAAGACTACAAATTGGCAGCCTTCGCTGATGATATCCTTCTTTATATCACCAGACCTAGAATAACTCTCCCTAACCTGCTTAAAACTTTGAAAGAATATGGGGAAATATCAAATTTTAAGATCAACCCAGCCAAATCTGAAATACTAGAAATTAATAAGATGGATAAAAAAGATCGTATGGTCCACAAAGAATTTCCATTTGGGTGGGGAAAAAAGGAGATAAACTATCTTGGGATAAAGATAACAGGGACTAGAGAGTCGTTGTTCCAGGTTAATTTTGTTCCTCTCCTTAATGAGGTTAAGGGGGAACTGAACAGAATCACAATAGGACAGCTGTCATGGGGGGAAGAATTAATATCATTAAGATGGCAATATTGCCTAAGATTTTATATAAAATGCAAATGCTCCCCATCCCACTACCACAAGCATATCTCAAAAAATTGCACTCACTTTTTACAAAATTTATTTGGAGGGGGAAAAAAACGCGTATAAGTTATGCAACACTGGTTAGAGAAAAAGAGAAGGGGGGTTGGGGTGCACCAGACATAAGATGTTATCACGAAGCAATCATTTTATCAAGAATTACAGATTGGGCAAAGGGAAATAAAGAAAAACGTTGGGTGAAAATGGACAACACGATTAGTAAAGTAGATATGAGTAAAGTAATTTGGATACCTCCACTTTTTAGGAAACTTAGTTATGAGGCACATATTATCACTAGACACACGCTAAAAGTATGGGACAATCTGCACAAAAGGGAGAAATGGGAGTATAACTCCCCTTTGATCCCTTTGACGGACACGGAATTCTTTGCACCAGGTATGGAGATACCGTGTGGGAGATGGATCTTGCAAGAAGGAGCTCAGCTTAAGGATGTTATGGAGAAGGGTAAACTTTGTTCATTTCAGGACTTAAAAAATAAAAGCGATCTTATGACCCTCAATAGATGGCGATATCTTCAACTGAAAAACTTTGTTGAATCGCTCCCCCAACCCATTAGAACGATGGACAGCTTACAGCCGCTAGAGAAACTCTGCGTTGGTCAGGTAGGGAAGAAGGGGATCTCTAAGATCTATAGGGTATTGATGGATCTGAAGGGTACGGATATTCCAGTATATATTAAAAAATGGGAGATAGAATTAAATTCAAAACTCAAAAATGACGAGACTACAATTTTATTAAAGCGTGTCCACAATACCTCAGTAAATTATAAAGTGTCTGAGTTAAATTATAAATGTTTGTCAAGATGGTACATTACCCCAGACAGAGCTTCTAAGATTCAGAGTGAAACCTCACATTTTTGTTGGAGGGGATGCAAAGAGCTGGGTACAGCAGCACACATCTGGTGGCAGTGTACAAAAATAAGGGAATTCTGGGACGAGATAAGGAAAATTATAGGTGAGATAACCCAAATAGTGATCCCGGACGATCCATGGGCATGTCTATTTCATGGTTTCAGAATGACAACTGAATCATACCTGGGAACACTCATACCACAACTGTTGAACGCAGCAAAAAGTCTCATTGTAAGACACTGGCAGGAGAAAAGCGGCCCAACAATACAAGAATGGTATGATTAAACAAATGAAATCCAGAATTTAGAATATCTGAGATACACTGAGGAAGTGGAAATGGAGGAGTATGAGGGAAAATGGAAGTGCTGGCAAAAATTTAAAAGCTCAATAAGAGCTGTAGAGGTTTTGGAAATGTAATAGGTATAGCTAATGTAGTCCCCGTGTAGTAGTCAGAGACGGGTAAGATGCAACAGGAGTTGTGCCCACTGGGGGTGTTGACCTAGCAAGCTTGGAGGTTCATGGATGAAAGAAATTTAGGACTTCGAGGAGGTGGGGTGGTTTGGGGGGTGGTGGGGTTGGGAAGGGTAAGGGGCTCAAGATAGGGGAGGCTTTAGACTCGACCTAACCGACATTGTTGACGAGAGTCGTTTTCAGGTGTCGCTAGCATGGAGATTGTCACGGACCTGGCCGGGACGGAGGCTGTTGGAGAGGACTGTATGCAGGCCTGTTGCCCAACGATTATGGGCCCTAGCATTTGGGGGAATGGTGCTCTCTGTGAGCTGTATGCCTGGGGACCCTGGGGTTGATGTTACTATGGATTCAGCTCCATGTCCCCCCAAAACACACAGACTCTGGAACCCTTTATATGCCATATTAGAATGGTGACTGATTTATACCATTGGGACTCGTACTGTTAAATGCTAATGTCATCAACTCTGCTATAATGTGTTTAGTGTGGCTCTAAGAGTCTTTTCACCCATTGTTGTTTATGTTAATTGAGAGAGCTGATCACATTAGCCACCAGCCCTGGCTAATAGACGAATGGTCTAGGCTGAGGAGGGGGGAGATTGTTGTTTGTATTGTTAATTGTATTAATGTGTGAAGCCCGGTGCCCACAAGACTGTCATCTGGTCTGGGTACATTTTGTAGTAAATTAGGTCATGTTAATTAGGTTAGCTTTGAGTCATCCCTGACATAAAAAGGTCTGTGAGATCTCAAAATAAAGGCAGTTCTGATGTACTCCAAGACTGGTGTTGTCTAGTTCTTGGGGTTCCTATGGCCAGATCCATTGGACCCGTGTTCCAGGACTTAGGAAGCGGTATATGACGGAAGCACTCAAGCGGAGTGTGGGGCGTTCCGTGACATTGGTGGCAAGCAGCGGGAAAGCTTCCTGAAGTCTGAAGTCTGGGACATCCAAACCTCCAACTGGATCCAAGATCAGCATAGCAGACTTCAGTCACCCCAGCGGAGATATGGACCTGGCATCAGAATTCCCGGGGCTGCTGCGGATCATCCTTTCAACGTACACCAGGACTGTGTCTGAGGATGAATACCTGGAGCTCAGGCAGCTGATTCGGGTGGAGCTCTGGAATGCAGCCCTCCGTCTCGCTGGTATAAAACAGGGCAAGTGCTTTCAAACCCAAGAGCAACGGGCCAGTGACCAACGGGCATTGCGGATGGCATTCCTGGGAGAGCAGCCCCAGGAGCAATGGGTGACTGAGTTGGACAGGTTGGTCCAGCAGGAGATAGAGCTGGACAATCGTTATCGGGCTCTGCAATGGCACGCAGAGGAGGGATATTTAGGGGAGACAACAGAATGCTCTCCGGAGGGATATGACTTTGGCGGCCCTGGATTGCTGTGGGAGAACCTTACAGATCTTTTTATGTTTGGCGATGAGGGGGAACCTGACCTTGAGGACATGAGAGACTATAGAGAGTCTATGCTCGGTCTTGCAGGGGTCTCAGAGCTCAAACCTGATCTGGACCATTTGCTAAGGAAGGAACAGCATCTGGAAAGGGCATACAGGAAACTGCTAGAACAAGTTCAGCAGCATGCCAGAGAATCGGCAGTGGAAAATCCGGAGATTGCCGTCCCCAAACCTGAAGTGCTGACAACAGGGCAGAGCTCTGCTAACCTCTGTCCAGAAATGATAGCATCTTCTGGGTTCCATGGACAGGAGATGGTGAACCTCTATTCCCAGACATCAGTTGCAGAGACATGGGATTTGATAGACTTTTCTGCTGAGGAAGAACAACCTGATGAGCCTCCAGCAGAAGAGCTGCTATCAGGGCCAAAGTTCACTGTGTTCTGCCCAGCACCAACAGTGGCTTCGGCCTTACTGAGAGAAGAGGTAGTCAGCCTTTCTCCCACAACACTGACAGGGACATGTGATTTTCTGCCAGCAGCATCTATGGAGTTAAAACAAACTTCTCCAGCTGAAGATATGGTAACTGAACAGAGGGTCCAAGACCTCTGTCCCACACTTTTACCAATTCCAGAGACTGGGGATTTAATAGACGTTTCTGTAGAGGAGGAACCACCTGGCAAACCCCCAGCAGAAGTGCTGGCAACCGGACAGAGGGTCCAAGACCTCTGCCCCACACCTGCAGCAATTGTGGAGGTCCAAGGAGAGAATGCAGTCATCACCTCACAACTGCAGCTTGATCTGGTGTCGGTTGATGGGGCTTCAGTCCCCACCTGTATACCCCAGGAATGCTGGGCAGTCGGCCCAGATCCCCAACAGCAGGATGGAGTGAGCCCAGTCCCCCTGTCTTCTCTCCAGCGGCAGAAAGGATTCCAGGGAGAAGAGCCAGTCCGGGCCTCTCCCCAGCGGCAGATATGTTCTCTGAGAGAGGCAGAGGTTGGCTGGGTGAGTGATACTCTGTTTGGAATAATTTATTTGGGGTACGGTGTGGGTACAGGCAGTAGAGGACTGGAGCTGTTTACTAACTTCGGAGTCAACCCGTCTGGGGTCTCCTCCTGTGTTAGTCTCCTGCCGAAAGGGGAGAAATGTCACGGACCTGGCCGGGACGGAGGCTGTTGGAGAGGACTGTATGCAGGCCTGTTGCCCAACGATTATGGGCCCTAGCATTTGGGGGAATGGTGCTCTCTGTGAGCTGTATGCCTGGGGACCCTGGGGTTGATGTTACTATGGATTCAGCTCCATGTCCCCCCAAAACACACAGACTCTGGAACCCTTTATATGCCATATTAGAATGGTGACTGATTTATACCATTGGGACTCGTACTGTTAAATGCTAATGTCATCAACTCTGCTATAATGTGTTTAGTGTGGCTCTAAGAGTCTTTTCACCCATTGTTGTTTATGTTAATTGAGAGAGCTGATCACATTAGCCACCAGCCCTGGCTAATAGACGAATGGTCTAGGCTGAGGAGGGGGGAGATTGTTGTTTGTATTGTTAATTGTATTAATGTGTGAAGCCCGGTGCCCACAAGACTGTCATCTGGTCTGGGTACATTTTGTAGTAAATTAGGTCATGTTAATTAGGTTAGCTTTGAGTCATCCCTGACATAAAAAGGTCTGTGAGATCTCAAAATAAAGGCAGTTCTGATGTACTCCAAGACTGGTGTTGTCTAGTTCTTGGGGTTCCTATGGCCAGATCCATTGGACCCGTGTTCCAGGACTTAGGAAGCGGTATATGACGGAAGCACTCAAGCGGAGTGTGGGGCGTTCCGTGACAGAGATTAAATCAAAACGATATCTGCAAAAAAAAAAAAAAAAAGTAACAAAAGCCACTATGATGTGAGTAACGTGTCGGGAAAGTATTGAACGGTTAAGTTGAAACTTGTGCCCCCCAAAAATGGACACTGATGTGGCAAAAAAAAAAGATCAAGAATTGTAATTACATGCCCCTGTTGAACAGGGGCAGATAAATTGGGCCTTTGGTGGTGGTGATGGTGCTGGTGCCACAACACTGTAAGTCCTCACTCGCTCTTGATGGGCGCAGAAACTGGCCCTTCTGTGAAATGTTAGATCAAGAATTGTAATTACATGCCCCTGTTGAATAGGGGCTGAAAAATTGGGCCTTAGGCACTGGTGCAGGTGCCACGACACTGCAACCCCTCACAGATACTCTAGTTGGAAGGCAGGAACCAGCCCTGCTGCAAAGTATTGCATCAAAAATTGTCATTACATGCCCCTGTTAAACAGGGGCTAAAAATTGGGCCTTAGGCACTGGTGGCGGCGCCCAGAACCAAGAATGTTCTTGCAAGCTATCAGCGTGATCATTGAGGAGGAAGAGGATAATTACTCAGGATAGTCACTCAGCATCAGCATAGGCAGTCTTTGAAGGGATCTGAAATTTCAAAAAAAATTATTCGGTTACATCAGCATCAGGTGCTTGGTAGCTGGTGGTGATCCAGGACTGATTCATTTTTATGAAGGTCAGTTGATTGATCGAGCCGGTGGACAGACGCACCCTGTGATTGGTTACAAAGCCTCCAGAAGCACTGAATGTGCATTGCGAAAGAATGCTGGATGCAGGACAGGCCAGTAGCTCAATTGCATACTGTGCAAGCTCTGGCCAGTGATCCATCCTCAAGACCCAGTAACCCAGAGAATTTTCGGTGGGAAAGGTGTCCAAGTCAGATCTTGCCCCTAGGTATTCCTGCACCATGTAAAACAGACGCTGGCGATGGTTGCTGGAACCGATCATACCTTGGGGCTGCGGACTAAAAAATTGTCTGAACGCATCGGTCAGACGGCCACCTTCTCCACTGCTCCTTCTTTGACTGACCAAAGCCTCAGCAACATTTTGTCCAGAAACAGGAGTTTGTAACCTCCCAGTCTCTGGGAATGCGTTGCACAGACCTTTCTGCAAGGCCTCCTGAAGATGTTTCATCCTCTGCTCCCTCTGAGATGGCAAGATAAGGTCCGCAATCTTACCCTTGTAACGTGGATCAAGGAGGGTTGTCAGCCAGTAGGTCCGGAGTCCTCTGGGTCACTAAGGACGACATGGTCTGCAGCCACCTCCTCCCAGCCACGTACAAGTCCATGTGTTTCTTGGGACTGATCCCTTAAAGATGCTGCTGATGCTGAGTGCCAGGCTCCACCTCCATACTGACACAATCCTCCTCCTCCTCGTCCTCTTCCTGTGTGATCGGCGGGCATGCAGGAACACTGTCTGGATAAAGGGGGCCTTGAGAGCTAAGGAAGTCCTCCTCTTCCTGTCTCTGTTCTGCCTCAAGTGCCCTGTCCATTATTCCATGCAGCGTGTGCTCCAACAGGTGGACAAGGGGGACAGTGTCACTAATGCATGCACTGTCACTGCTCACCATCCTCGTGGCCTCCTCAAATGGTGACAGGACAGTGCATGCATCTCTGATCATGGCCCACTGGCGTGGGGAAAAAAACAAGCTCCCCTGACCCTGTCCCGGTGCCATAGTCGCACAGGTATTCATTGATGACCCTCTGCTGGGTGTGCAGCCGCTGCAGCATGACCAACGTTGAGTTCCACCTGGTGGGCATGTCACAGATTAGGCTGTTTTTGGGCAGGTTAAACTCCTTTTTGGAGGTCTGCCAGCCGAGCACTGGCATTATATGACCGGCGGAAATGCACACAGACTTTCCTGGCCTGCCTCAGGACATCCTGTAAGCCCAGGTACTTTCCCAAGAACCACTGCACCACCAAGTTAAGGACGTGAGCCAAACAGGGCACATGGGTCATTTGTCCCTGTCGGAGGGCAGAGAGGAGGTTGGTGCCATTGTCGCAAACCACCATTCCTGCCTTAAGTTGGCATGGCATCAACCACCTCTGAACCTGCCCCTGCAGAGCTGACAGAACCTCTGCCCCAGTGTGGCTCCTGTCCCCCAAGCACACCAGCTCAAGCACTGCAAGCCATCTTTTGGCCTGCATACTTGCGTAGCCCCTTGAACGGCTACAGAGCACCGCTGTTTCCGAGGACCAAGCACAGGAAGAGGCCATGGAGGAAGAAGAAGAGGAGGGGTGGAGGAGAGAGGTGTGTCACAATCATTAGTAGTGGCATTTTGGAGGCATGGTGGTGGAACAACATCCAACACTACTGCACTTTGTCCTGCATCCTTCCCAGCTGCCAGCAGAGTCACCCAATGTGCAGTGAAACTTAGGTAACGTCCCCGTCCATGCCTGCTGGACCATGAGTCAGCGGTAATATGCACCTTACCGCTGACCGCCCTGTCCAGCGAGGCATGGACATTGTCTTCCACATGCCGGTAGAGAGCCGGAATCGCCTTTCATGAGAAAAAGTGGCGTTTGGGAACCTGCCATTGAGGAACCGCACATTCCACAAACTCACAGAAGGGAGCAGAGTCTACCAACTGAAAAGGCAGCAGTTCAAGTGCTAGCAATTTTGCCAAGTTAGCATTCAACCACTGGGCATGTGGATGGCTGGGAGCGAACTTCTTTCGGTGGTGCAGCAGCTGGGGCAGGGAAATTTGCCTGGTACAATCTGACGTTGGTGTACCGAAAGCAGATTGCCCACAAGTACTTGGCTGTGACACACCTAATTCTACACCTTCATTCCTCTCAGTGCAGGTCTCAGAGAGGACTGAAGGTATAGTGGGGTTTGAGATATCAGCTGATGAGGAGCAAGGAGAGGTCCTCTTTGTTCTTTGGTGTGGGTCTTTTAGATACGCTTGTCAACGTACTGCATGGCAGGTCAACATATGTCTGGTCAAGCATGTGGTGCCCAAGCTGGAGATGTTTTGGCCACATGAGATAAGCTTGAGACATATGTTGCAAATAGCAGCGGTGCGATCTGATGCACTCATCTCAAAAAAGGCCCACGCCAAAGAACTTTTGGAATAATGCGCAGAGACAGCAGTGCCCCGCACATGTGGAGCTTTGCGGTGTGATGCAGTCAGTGTGCTGCCCTTAGGCTGGCCCCTGAAGGGCATCCTGCCTCGTTGGTGATGTGCCTCCTCCTCCTCTCTCCTATCAGGCACCCACGTTGAGTCAGTGACCTCATCATCCCCTCCCTCCTCATCACTGGAGCAAACCTGGCAGTATGCTGCAGCAGGGGGAGCATGACTGCCAGATTGCTGTCCTTCTTGGGCACCCCCTCTGTCTGTGCTCACGTTACTGCCTTCATCTATAGCTCAGTATCATCATCAGAGCCTTCTAAACGCTGGGCATCCTCCTGGAGCATATACCCAACACTGTGGTCAAACAGTTTGAGGGACTCCTCAGGAGGACATGGTGGTGCTAGGGAAGGAGTCACTGATGCCATTGAGCCGAGGGAAGAGGCCGCGTTGGCAGCTGCTTTGCCAGACAAAGTACCCTGAGCATAGGTGAGAGAGGATGAGGAGAATGAGGACGGCTTGGTCATCCACTCGACCAAGTCTTCCACATGTTGCGGCTCAACACGTCCAGCTGCCGAAAAAAAGGCCAAGCGTTTCCCATGGCCACGTGCTGATGAGGATGCACCGTCTCCATGACCAGCACTGTTGCCTCTAGACACAGAGCCTGCTTGCCCTCTTTTATTGGCTTGTGACTGTCTGCCTCTCCTTGTTGGCCTTCCAGACATACTAATGGCCTGTAGCTGCACTAAGCTGGGATATATATATATATATATATATACTGATACTGCAGCTAGCAAAATCAACTGCCTGCCTGTAGTATGAGAACACCACCAACCTTCTACAGGTAGCTTTAGCTGAACACTGTGCAGAGCTCGCAAAAAACTAGCTTGTAGCTTATTTAGCTGCCTGCGGTAGTGATAGGATCAGGAAAACACCACCAACCTTCTACAGGTAGCTTTAGCTGAACACTGTGCAGAGCTCGCAAAAAACTAACTTGTAGCTTATTTAGCTGCCTGCGGTAGTGATAGGATCAGGAAAACACCACCAACCTTCTACAGGTAGCTTTAGCTGAACACTGTGCAGAGCTCGCACTACACTAACTTGTAGTTTTAGCTGAACACTGTGCAGAGCTTGCAAAAAACTAACTTGTAGCTTATTTAGCTGCCTGCGGTTGTGATAGGATCA
This sequence comes from Aquarana catesbeiana, assembly GCF_042186555.1. Classification (NCBI taxonomy): domain Eukaryota; kingdom Metazoa; phylum Chordata; class Amphibia; order Anura; family Ranidae; genus Aquarana; species Aquarana catesbeiana. Next base: position 436,711,095 of record NC_133328.1, on the reverse strand, counting down.
GGAAAACACCACCAACCTTCTACAGGTAGCTTTAGGTGAACACTGTGCAGAGCTCACAAAAAACTTACTTGTTGCTTATTTAGTTGCCTGCGGTAGTGATAGGATCAGGAAAACACCACCAACCTTCTACAGGTAGCTTTATCTGAACACTGTGCAGAGCTCGCACTACACTAACTTGTAGTTTTAGCTGAACACTATGCAGAGCTTGCAAAAAACTAACTTGTAGCTTATTTAGCTGCTTGCGGTAGTGATAGGATCAGGAAAACACCACCAACCTTCTACAGGTAGCTTTAGGTGAACACTGTGCAGAGCTCGCAAAAAACTAACTTGTAGCTTATTTAGCTTCCTGCGGTAGTGATAGGATCAGGAAAACACCACCAACCTTCTACATGTAGCTTTAGGTGAACACTGTGGAGAGCTCGCAAAAAACTAACTTGTAGTTTTAGCTGAACACTGTTCAGAGGACGCACTACACTAACTTGTAGCTTTAGCTGAACACTGTGCAGAGGTCGCACTACACTAACTTGTAGCTTTAGCTGAACACTGTGAGGAGGACGCACTACCTTAACTTGTAGCTTTAGCTGAACACTGTGCAGAGGTCACACTACACTAACTTGTAGCTTTAGCTGAACACTGTGCAGAGGTCGCACTACACTAACTTGTAGTTTTAGCTGAACACTGTGAGGAGGATGCACTACACTAACTTGTAGCTTTAGCTAAACTCTGTGCAGAGGTCACATTACACTAACTTGTAGCTTTTGCTGAACACTGTGAGGAGGACGCACTACCCTAACTTGTAGCTTTAGCTGAACACTGTGCAGAGGTCACACTAAACTAACTTGTAGCTTTAACTGAACACTGTGAGGAGGACGCACTACACTAACTTGTAGTTTTAGCTGAACACTGTGCAGAGGTCACACTAAACTAACTTGTAGCTTTAGCTGAACACTGTGAGAAGGACGCACTACACTAACTTGTAGTTTTAGCTGAACACTGTGCAGAGATCACACTACACCAACTTGTAGTTTTAGCTGAACACTGTGAGGAGGATGCACTACACTAACTTGTAGCTTTAGCTGAACACTGTGCAGAGGTTGCATTACACTAACTTGTAGTTTTAGCTGAACACTGTGAGGAGGACGCACTACCCTAACTTGTAGCTTTAGCTGAACACTGTGCAGAGGTCACACTAAACTAACTTGTAGCTTTAGCTGAACACTGTGAGGAGGACGCACTACCCTAACTTGTAGCTTTAGCTGAACACTGTGCAGAGGTCACACTAAACTAATTTGTAGCTTTAGCTGAACACTGTGAGGAGGACGCACTACACTAACTTGTAGCTTTAGCTGAACACTGTGCAGAGGTCACACTGCACTAACTTGTAGTTTTAGCTGAACACTGTGAGGAGGACGCACTACACTAACTTGTAGCTTTAGCTAAACTCTGTGCAGAGATCACATTACACTAACTTGTAGCTTTTGCTGAACACTGTGAGGAGGACGCACTACCCTAACTTGTAGCTTTAGCTGAACACTGTGCAGAGGTCACACTAAACTAACTTGTAGCTTTAGCTGAACACTGTGAGCAGGACGCACTACACTAACTTGTAGCTTTAGCTGAACACTGTGCAGAGGTCACACTAAACTAACTTGTAGCTTTAACTGAACACTGTGAGAAGGACGCACTACACTAACTTGTAGTTTTAGCTGAACACTGTGCAGAGGTCACACTGCACTAACTTGTAGCTTTAGCGGAACACTGTGCAGAGGTCACACTAAACTAACTTGTAGCTTTAGCTGAACACTGTGAGGAGGATGCACTACCCAACTTGTAGTTTTAGCTGAACACTGTGCAGAGGTCACACTAAACTAACTTGTAGCTTTAACTGAACACTGTGAGGAGGACGCACTGCACTAACTGTAAATAGTCTAGCTGCCTGACTGTGGTACTAATAGGATCAAAAGAACACCAGAAATTTTCTTCAGGTAGCTGTAAATACTGTAACAAGACAAGCCTGCCTTTCAGTAGGTAGATAACAGGAACGGATCTAGCTAAACTAAATACAGTGTGTGTATATATATATATATATATATATATATATATATATATATATATATATATATATATATATATATATATATATATATACAACACCTGGGATGCATATATATACACAATACACTGTAAGTGCAGCTAACTCACTGACTGTCCTGCCTAATCTAGCTAACTCCAATGAAATGACACTGTCTCTCTCTCTCTAAGCACGCCGGAACACACTACACAGGGCCGTGCAGGCGGCCTTATATTGTGTGGGGCGTGTTCTAAACCCCCTGAGCCATAATTGGCCAAAGCCACTCTGGCTTTGGCCAATTACAGCTCTCTCTACTGACGGCGCTGTGATTGGCCAAGCATGCGAGTCATAGTGCATGCTTGGTCAATCATCTGCAGCAATGCACTGCGATGCCGCAGTAAATTATGGGCTGTGACGCGCCACACGAATTTGGTGCAAGCGGCCCATATCGTTCGCAATGCGGCGAACGGGCGAACAGACGATGTTCGAGTGGAACATGGGTTCGACTTGAACACGAAGCTCATCCCTAGTGAACATGCCATGTAGTTTACACCGGTCGCATACTGTCCTCTTATTGGGTGTTCTGAGATTGCAAATAGGACTTAATACTACATATTTGCAATCTATTTGCAAGTTACTATACTTACCTCGGGTTTATGTGCTTTAGTCAACCTACCACTAATGCCCCCAATACTACCCTCTGGAATATGTTCATTGCTGACTATTTCTACCTCTGGACCCTCCCCCATCACCTTGTTTAAAAGCCCCTTTAACTTTTCGGCCATCTTCAATCCCAGGAGATCTGGACCCTCCTCATTTAGGTGCAGTCCGTCACTTCTATAGAACTGGTGACCGACTGAGAAGTCGGCCCAGTTCTCCAGGAACCCAAACTCCTCTTTAATACACCAGCTCCTTAGCCACTTGTTTACTTCCCTAATCTCCCTCTGCCTTTCTGGTGTGGCTCGAGGTATCGGTAGTATTCCTTAGAATACTACCTTGGAGGTCTTTTTCCTCAATTAAACTCCTAAGTCTCTAAAATTGTTCTTTAGGACACTCCATCTGCCTCTGACTTTGTCATTGGTGACAATGTGCACCATGACAGCAGGGAATTCCTCAGCCCCTCCCAGTAATCTGTCCACCAGATCCGTGATGTTCCGAACTCGAGCGCCAGGTAGACAACATACAACTAAGTGTTTCAGGTCTTTGTCACAGATTGCCCTCTCTGTCCTTCTAAGAATTGAGTCCCCTACTACCAGAATCTGTCTATCCTTTCCCTTTGCCCCCCCCCACTCTCACTGGAGGAGTTCTTCCCTTGGCAGCTAGGAGAGTCCCTTATCCCTTAGCTCCAGCAGTGCTGGTTCCTGACCGGTGTCACCAATGTCACTCAATGGAGCGTACTTATTGGGATGCTCCAGCCCAGGATTGGCCTCCCTCGTACTTCCCCCTCTATCCTTCCTGACTGTCACCCATCTACTCATTTCTAGCGCCTGCACCTCTTTGTCTTCACCCGCCTCTGTGCTGGCCCCTGCCGGGACCTCCCAGGTATGTTCCCGACTCTCCTTTAGAGTCGTCTCAGTGCAGACAGTTGCTTCCCTACACTCAGAACCTGGGCTTCCAGGGAAAATTAACACAGAGGCTATTGGAGCTGCAGCTTCAGACCCCTCCCTCAATATAGGCCCATGCCAGTGGCTTATCTGTGTGCTGTCCTAAAGAAAGAGGAGCCCTCTGTGCACTGCACACATGGGGGAGACAAGTATCAGCCGCTGAAACCGAGCCCTGTCTCTGCCGATGCCTGCCTACTATCTCAGGATCTGTTACACTCACACAGATCCTCAGTGTCTGGAAGCTGCAGGCAGCTGTCTGGAGGAGGGGCACTGATGTCATTCTAACCAGCAGGAGTCGGGAGGAAGGAGATCTGCCATGCTGTTGAGATGAGGTTAGTAAACTTATTAGGGAGGGAGGATTGTGTAGAAACTAACCTGGGGGGGTGTAATGATTGTGCTAGGGCACAGACTGCTGCTCCCCCATGTAATGTGCTCTCTTGTGCCCACTATGTCATGTACTGTGCTATGAAGTGCCCACCATGTCATGTGCTGTGCCATGAAATGCCCACTATGTCATGTGCAGTGCCCACCATGTCATGTGCAGTAATATGAAGTGCCCACTATGTCATGTGCAGGGCCCACCATGTCATGTGCAGTGCTCACCATGTCATTTGCTGTGCAGTGCCCAGCATGTAATGTGCTGTGCCTACTGTGTAATGTGCTGTGCTGTGCAGCAGTGCCCACCATGTCATGTGCAGTTCCTATCATTTCATGTGCAGTGCAGTGCCCACAATGTCATGTGCATTGCCCACCATGTAATGTGCTATGTCATGCAGTGCCCACCATGTAATGTGTTGTGCCCATTATGTAATAAGCTGTGCCATGCAGTGCCCACCATGTAATGTGCTGTTCTCACCATGTAAATTGCTTTGCAGTGCCCACCATGTCATGTGCTGTGTTGTGCCCACCATGTCATGTGCTGCGTCATGGAGTGCCTACCATGTAATGTGCTGTATAACCATGTAATGTGCTGTGCATTGCCCACCCAACATGTCATTTGCCGTGTATTGCCCACCATGTCATGTGCCATGCAGTACCCACAATGGAACGTGCTGTGCAGTGCTTACCATGTCATGTGCTGTGTCCACCATTTATTGTGTGCTCACCATGTAATGAGCTGTGCTTACTATGTTGTGTGCTGTGCCATGCAGTGCCTACCAAGTCATGTGGTGTTGTGCAGTGCCCACCATGTCATGTGCAGTACCCACCATATGATATGCTGTGCCCACCATATAATGTTCTGTGCTGTGCAATGCCCACTTTTAATGTGCAGTGCCCACCATGAAATGTGCTCAGCTGTGCCCGCCATGTCACTTGCTGTGCCCACCATATAAGGTGCTGTGCCCACACCACGTAATGTGCTGTATTGTGCAGTGCCAACCGTAAAATTTGCTGTGCCTACCATGTAAAGTGCTGTGCCATGCTCACCATTGAATTTGCTGTGCAGTGCCCACTGTCATGTGTTGTGCCCACCATGTAATGTCCTGTGCTTTGTCCACCATGTAATGTGCTGTATCCATGTATCCACCATGTAATGTGTTGTGCTTTGCCCCCCCCCCCATGTAACATACTCTGCTGTGCCATCCATGTAATGTACTGTGCTATTACCCCCCCATGTAATGTACTATTCTGTGTCCCCCACATACTCACTCCCTCACTCTCTTTCTCACTCCTTCTCTCTTTCACCCCCCTTTCTCTCTCTTTCACCCCCTCACCCCCTCTCTTTCACCCTGTTCTCTCTCTCATGCCCCCTTCACCCCCTCTCTCCTACCACCCTCTCTCGCACCCTCTTTCTCTTTCACCCTCTCTTTATTCCCCTTTTTCTCACCTCCTCTCTCTTTCACCCCCTTTCTCTCTCTCTCTCTCTCTCTCTCTCTCTCTCTCTCTCTCCCCCCACTCCCTCTCATCCCCTCTCTTTCAGCCCCTCTCTCTATCACCCCTCTCTCTCAAACCCCCTCTCTCTCTTTAATTTAATTTGTTTTAACAAAAAATGTTTGTGTTTTCATTTTATTTATTTTCATAAAAAGGCCCACAAAAATCCTCAGCACCAGGCCCATGATACTCTTAATTCGGCCCTGACTGATACCAGTAATGTATTCTCAGAAGTTTAAGGTGACCAGGAGAGTGTCATTGCCTCCACCAGTTTATGCTTATATGCTATTTAAAGAACCCCGCAAACTACAGTTCCTTTGGGTTGGAGCTTTGGGGCTTATTGTGGGCATAGAATGGGTCTAATTTAGTTTGGCAAATATACAATTACTTACTTGTGTTAAAGTAAAGCTACACATTTTTTTAAGAAAGATGTACAGTACATGTGGATCCTGTTCCTTAATCCTGTTTAAATGCATTTTTCATGACAATTAAACGTGACATCACTATGGGCAGCAGCATTGTTATATGCTAGGGAACCAGCACAGGCTGGAGATTGCCCCTATAGTGGATAATATCCCTGTAGGAATATTGCACAAACCAGTGGTGAGACACTTCGCCGAACACCATAAATATAAATGGACACTCTCCAGTTTTAGGACCTCACGCAAATACATCCTGCCCCACAAGGCGGAGATTTCGATAATAGCATATTATGAAAACTAAATAGATTATTAATTTGAGGGCAACTATGAAACTGGGACTCAATGATGACATCCGGTTTTGTTACTGGAAGTTCGGGCTCTGGGTCTATCTGCTAATGTTTATACGACTTTTTGCATAGATGTATTACATGTTTTTTTTACATATTTTTGTATGTCATGAATTTATAATAAATTATCAATTGTATCCTAGTTGTGCCTAGTCTGTGACCCACCTCATTTAAAGTCCCATGACCACTCTTTTTTGTCTTTATATGTATAACCCAGGATGAAGGTGTGCCACAGTGTATGTTCCAGATCATTTTTTTCTTCTTTCTGCAACAATTGGGTAGAAGATATCCCAGTCGACCCTGATCTGTCGCATCAACTACAAACACATTCATATTTTTCATTATTCATCTAATTTTTATCCTACATCTATTTTTTTTTAAATCATTGCAATTTTATAATGATATATTCATATGATATCAATGATATATTCATTTATTTTTCTTTTTTTCTATATGTCTCATGTCACTCTGTGCCATGAACTCAGTGAGGGATGGGAGGGTTCGTCGGGGCCCGCCTGTCCCGAGTTTGTGAGGCGTGGCTTGCTGCATCCCTCCCCTCCTTGTCTCTATTCCCATCCGGGGCGTGGGTGGGTGGTGTCAAGCTGCGCCTCAGCGCCATGCTTACACACTCGTCACATGGCAGCCTCGGCATCGCATTGTCAGGGTGATGTCTTCCATCTGATGACATAAGGCAGCCTCTTTTGACCTGTCTCCAGTGAGCGCACCAGGTGTGGGATCAATTCCCAGCCCTTCATCTGCGGCGACTGCATAACTGTGGGGATATATCAGCCTGGGTTAGTCATGACCTCCATTTGCACATTGCTCCTTGTGGAGGTGGTAATGTGGATTATATTCAGCACTTGCTACCTATTCACAGGTATTAGCCTGCAAAGTTATTTGTTCTTTTCCCCTTTTGCTTGTTTGTTTCACTTTTGTTTTGTTTTGTTTTTCTCTCCTCAATCTTTCCACCTTAGCTTTACGCTATTGTGTTTGATATTCAGCTATGGTTTGGTGTTTTTTCTGAAACTCTCCATTCCACTATTCACGGGTTCACATAGGTGTTCACTTTCCACTTTGATTGATCACCAGTATATCTGTATCCACTGCACCCTACACCAGACCCATTTGTTCATTATTTTGTTATGCTATACACTCAAACACATTTTTTCTTCTTAGAATCATCTGGTCTACTGTGCTCATACACCCTAATTACAGCACCTGGGGTCTTGTTCTTGGTTTCCCCCTGGCTGATTTCCCCATTGGCCATTTTTGGGTGGTTTATCCTTGCCTCAACCCCGTGGGAGACTATTTGTCTCAGTGCGTCCCTCTCCTCCCCAATGCTGGGCCCATTAATTGAGTTGATGTGTAAGTAGTAAGGCATTTATTTATTTATCCATGTATTCATTTTGTATCTATTTATGTATTTTTTATCTATTTATGTATATTTCATTTATTCAAATATTTATTTATTTTTTGAGATTATTATTATATAAAGTATCTCACAAAAGTGAGTACACCCCTCGCATTTTTGTAAATTTTTTTTATATCTTTTCATGTGACAACACTGAAGAAATGACACTTTGCTACAATGTAAAGTAGTGAGTGTACAGCTTGTATAACATTGTAAATTTGCTGTCCCCTAAAAATAACTCAACACACAGCCATTAATGCCTAAACCGCTGGCAACAAAAGTGGGTACACCCCTAAGAAATGTTCAAATTGGGCCCAATTAGCCATTTTCCCTCCCTGGTGTCATGTGACTCGTTAGTGTTACAAGGTCTTAGGTGTTAATGGGGAGCAGGTGTGTTAAATTTGGTATTATCGCTCTCATTCTCTCATACTGGTCACTGGAAGTTCAACATTGCACCTCATGACAAAGAACTCTTTGAGGATCTGAAAAAAAGAATTGTTGCTCTACATAAAGATGGCTTAGACTATAAGAAAATTGCCAAGACCCTGAAACTGAGCTGCAGCACTGTGGTCAAGACCATACAGCGGGTTAACAGGATAGATTGCACTCAGAACAGCCCTCGCCATGGTCAACCAAGGAAGTTGAGTGCACGTGTTCAACGTCATATCCAAAGGTTGTTTTTGGGATATAGATGTATGAGTGCTGCCAGCATTGCTGCAGAGGTTGAAGGGATGGGGGGTCAGCCTGTCAGTGCTCAGACTATATGCCTCACACTGCATCAAATTGGTCTGCATGGCTGTAGTCCCAGAAGGAAGCCTCTTCTAAAAATGATGCACAAGAAAGCCCGCAAACAGTTTGCTGAAGACAAGCAGGCTAAGGACATGGATTACTGGAATCATGTCCTGTGGTCTAATGAGACCAAGATAAACTTTTTTGGTTCAGATGGTTTCAAGCGTGTGTGGTGGCAACAAGGTGAGGAGTATAAACACAAGTGTGTCTTGCCTATAGCCAAGCATGGTGGTGGGAGTGTCATGATCTGGGCTAGGGATGAGCTTCGAGTTCAAGTCGAACTCATGTTCGACTCAAACATCGGCTGTTCACAAGTTCGCCGAACAGCGAACAATTTGGGGTGTTCGCGGCAAATTCGAATGTCGCAGAACACCCTTTAAAAGTCTATGGGAGAAATCAAAGTGCTAATTTTAAAGGCTTATATGCAAGTTATTGTCATAAAAAGTGTTTGGGGACCTGGCTCCTGCCCCAGGGGACATGGATCAATGCAAAAAAAAGTTTTAAAAATTGACGTTTTTTCAGGAGCAGTGATTTTAATAATGCTTAAAGTCAAACAATAAAAGTGTAATATCCCTTTAAATTTCATAGCTGGGGGATGTCTATAGTATGCCTGTAAAGGGGTGCATGTTTCCCATGTTTAGAACAGTCTGACAGCAAAATGACATTTCAAAGGAAAAAAAATTTAAAACTACTCGCGGCTATTGCATTGCCGGTCCGACAATACACATAAAAGTTAATTGATAAAAACGGCATGGGAATTCCCCACAGGGGAACCCCAAACCAAAATTACAAAAAAAATGATGTTAGATTGCCCTTCAGGTCTGGTATGGATATTAGGGGAACCCCGGCCAAAATAATAAAAAAAACGGCGTGGGGTCCCCCCAAAAATCCATACCAGACCCTTATCAGAGCACGCAACCTGGCAGGCCGCAGGAAAAGAGGGGGGACGAGAGAGCGCCCCCCCTCCTGAACCGTACCAGGCCACATGCCCTCAACATTGGGAGGGTGCTTTGGGGTAGCCCCCCAAAACACCTTGTCCCCATGTTGATGAGGACAAGGGCCTCATCCCCACAACCCTGGCCGGTGGTTGTGGGGGTCTGCGGGCGGGGGTTTATCGGAATCTGGAAGCCCCTTTAACAAGGGGACCCCCAGATCCCGTCCCCCTCGTGTGAAATGGTAAGGGGGTACAAAAGTACCCCTACCATTTCACTCAAAAACTGTCAAAAATGTTAAAAATAACATAAGATAGTTTTTGACAATTCTTTTATTTAAATGCTTCATCTTTCTTCTTTCTTCTATCTTCCTTCATCTTCTTCTTCTTCTTCTGGTTCTTCCTCCGGTGTTCTCGTCCAGCATCTCCTCCGCGGCATCTTCTATCTTCTTCTCCTCGGGCCACTCTGCACCCATAGCATGGGGGGAGGCTCACGCTCTTCTCTTCATCTTCTTCTCTTCTTCATCTTCTTCTCTTCTTCTCTTCTTCTCTTCTTCATCTTCTTCTCCGGGCCGCTCCACATCCATGCTGGCATGGTGGGAGGCTGTTATTTAAGAACCGTCAGAAGAGGAGACGCGTCACACAGCGGGAGCCTCCCTCCATGCCAGCATGGGTGCGGAGCGACCCAGAGAAGAAGATGAAGAAGAGAAGAAGATGAAGAGAAGAGCGGGAGCCTCCCCCCATGCCATGGATGCGGAGCGGCCCGAGGAGAAGAAGATAGAAGACGCCGTGGAGGAGATGCTGGACGAGAATACCGGAGGAAGAACCAGAAGAGCCAGAAGAACCAGAAGAAGAAGAAGAAGATGAAGGAAGATAGAAGAAAGAAGAAGCATTTAACTAAAGGAATTGTCAAAACTGTCTCTTGTCATTTTTAACATTTTTGACAGTTTTTTAGTGAAATGGTAGGGGTACTTTTGTACCCCCTTACCATTTCACACAGTGGGGGGGCCAGGATCTGGGGGTCCCCTTGTTAAAGGGGGCTTCCAGATTCCGATAAGCCCCCCCACCCGCAGACCCCCACAACCACCGGCCAGGGTTGTGGGGATGAGGCCCTTGTCCTCATCAACATGGGGACAAGGTGTTTTGGGGGGCTACCCCAAAGCACCCTCCCAATGTTGAGGGCATGTGGCCTGGTACGGTTCAGGAGGGGGGCCGCTCTCTCGACCCCCCCCTCTTTTCCTGCGGCCTGCCAGGTTGCGTGTTCGGATAAGGGTCTGGTATGGATTTTTGGGGGGACCCCACGTCGTTTTTTTTTTTTCTTTTTGGCGCGGGGTTCCCCTTAAAATCCATACCAGACCCGGTATGGAATTTAGGGGGACCTCCAAGTCATTTTTTTTAAAATTTTGGCCGGGGTTCCCCTTAATATCCATACCAGACCTGAAGGGCCTGGTATGAAATTTAGGGGGACCCCCACATCATTTTTTTTTTTAATTTTGGTTCGGGGTTCCCCTGTGGGGAAATCCCATGCTGTTTTTATCAATGAACTTTTATGTGTATTGTTGGACCAGCAATTCACTAATAGCCGCGAGTAGTTTAAAATTACTTTTTTTCTTTGAAATGTCATTTTGCTGTCAGACTGTTCTAAACACGGGAAACATGTGGGAAACCCCTTTACAGGCATACTATCGCCCCCCCCCAGCTACGAAATTTAATGGGATATTACACTTTTATTGTTTGACTTTAAGCATTATTAAAATCACTGTTCCTGAAAAAACGGCCATTTTTAAAACTTTTTTTTGCATTGATCCATGTCCCCTGGGGCAGGACCCAGGTCCCCAAACACTTTTTATGACAATAACTTGCATATAAGCCTTTAAAATTAGCACTTTTGATTATTCATGTTCATGTCCCATAGACTTTAACGGTGTTCGTGTGTTCGAACGAACTTTTTTCCTGTTTGCATGTTCTGGTGCGAACTGAACATAGGGGTGTTCGGCTCATCCCTAGTTTGGGCCTGCCAGTGCTAATTTTAGTCTTAGGACTAAAATGGCATTTTAGTTTTAGTCCCATTTTAGTCTTCTGCAATTGTTTGGAGATCGTATTTAGTCGACTAAATCTCCAGTACATTTAAGTTGACTAAAATGTCCTACGTTTTAGTCGACTAAAATCTCAAGTACACTTTAGAAATTGCAATTTAGTTTTAGTCATAGTCTTTTGACTAAAATGGCATTTTAGTTCAAGTCTCATTTTAGTCTTAGGACTAAAATGGCATTTTAGTTTTAGTCTCATTTTAGTCTTTTGACTAAAATGGCTTTTAGTTTAAGTCGTATTTTAGTTATCTCAATTGTTTCAGTTTTAGTCGTATTTTAGTCAACTAAAATAGTATTCATTTAGTCGACTAAAATGTTTTAGTCATTTTAGTTGACTAAAATGTTTTAGTCATTTTAGTTGACTAAAATGTTTTAGTCATTTTAGTCAACTGAATTAACACTGGGGGCTGCATGAGTGCTGTCGGCACTGGGTAACTACAGTTCATTGAGGGAACTATGAATACCAACATGTACTGTGACATACTGAAGCAAAGCAACGATCCACTCTCTTCAGAGACTGGACCGCAGGGCAGTATTCCAACATTATAACGACCCCAAACACATGTCCAAGACGACCACTGCCTTTCTAAAGAAACTAAGGGTAAAGGTGAGCGACTGGCCAAGCATGTCTTCAAACCTATCAAACCTAAACCCTATTGAGCATCTGTGGGGCCTCCTTAAACGGAAGAGCGCATAGTCTCCAACATCCACCAGCTTCATGATGTCCTCATGGAGGAGTGCAAGAGGACTCCAGTGGCAACCTGTGAAGCTCTGGTAAACTCCATGCCAAAGAGGGTTAAGGCAGTGCTGGAAAATAATGGTGGCCACACAAAATATTGACACTTTGGGCCCAATTTGGACATTTTCACTTAGGGGTGTACTCACTTTTGTTGCCAGCAGTTTAGACATTAATACTGTGTGTTGAGTTATTTTGAGGGGATAGCAAATTTACACTGTTATACAAGTTGTACACTAACTACTTTACATTGCGACAAAGTGTCTTTTCTTCAGTGTTGTCACATAAGAAGATATAATAAAATATTTACAAAAATGTGAGGGGTGTACTCACTTTTGTGAGATACTGTATTCATTTTTTTTTATAGATGAATTGCTGAATCAAACTCCTGATGAGTGGACCCTAGTGAGATCCACGAAACACGTAGAGATCCATAGATGCTGCAATACATTTACTCATTTACGGACTAATTGTGCATTTTGTTGTGATATCTTCACGATTATTATATACATATAGTGTCTCATTATATACTGTATGGATATTTTTACTGCTAATGTTTATATGACTTTTTGCATAGCTATATTACATGTTTTTTTACATATTTTTGTATATCATGAATTTTATCAATTGTATCCTAGATGTGCTTATTCTGTGACCCACCTCATTTAAGTCCCATGACCGCTCTTTTTTGTCTTTATATCTATCCAGTGCAGGCTTCTGTCTACAATGGCGGCTTCCATATATGGGAGCAAGCCATTGTGAATAAGTAAGGAGCCTGCCCATACCTTCTGGGCATCTCTGATTGGCCAGATGGCCAATTCATCATGAGGGAGGTGGGTGGCCTCTGGGTAGGAGCTTTTTTGAGTTCTCCTATATAAGGGTTTTTTTTCACGTCATATCAGCCCTTTCCCACATACATGAATGCAGGTCAACCTTTGTGGCATTTTGTTCCAGAGTAAGCTGTGGATTGTTTCTTCTCCTTTTTGTTTTTGTTTTAATGCAATAAGCTGTTGATTATCATTTATTATTATTTCCCAGGTGTTCTTACCTTCTGAATAATCAGCACTTGGTTGTTGCCAAACCTTGGTGTGCAATAGTCCTAGGTAATTATTATTACTTACTTATTATTTATACTTTTCAGTATCAAGGAGGCTTATTACATTACAGAATGTTGAGATGTTGTGTTTAGTAAATTTTTTGCGCCAACAATGAGCCATTTATCCCCACGGGCTGCCCAGAGCATGATTGGGATCTTATACTACACCTGCTTATGTGAATAACACCCTCTTTGGTATACTCAAGGTGATTTATAATAATTGAATCTTTAATTTTTTGCTTGCTTATTTTAATATTGAGATATATATATATATATATATACACCTTTTTTCACTTTTGTTCCTTCTTTTCCCATGGGGTGCTTACTTTGATGTATAAGTACTTCTACTATTATTATCGAAAAATTGTATTTGTTTTAATTTTTTTATTGCAAACATTTTTACTTTGTTTTCTGTTTTTAGTTTCTTTTATGACATTGTATTGGAATATCTATGAGGACTGTAAGGTCCTGAGGAAGCGCACAAATGCATCAACTTTGTTACAGTGACCGCCTTGACACCCTATCTGGGTTTTTCTTTCAATAATTTTTTATTTTTCAGAAATAAAATACACAGAGTAGAAACAAGTGTAGGACCAATCGTCCCGCCAAGGCCAACATGGCCACAAATCGGCAATCTAGTAATTGTAGAAAAAGGTGAGATACAATTTAATTACATATAGAAGACTTATGAATTATCGTTTTCAGTTAGCATGAAAAACATTTGCTGATGGTCATTTAGCCTATGCAATTATATAGAAAGATTCTGGCCTGAGAGTCCCGTGGAGCAATCCAGCCACCCCTAATGGGATCACACTGTGGCTGGAGCTCCAACCCTCCTAGTTTGATGGCAAATGAGATTCTTATACACTCTAACAGATCATGCTAAGGTATAAAACATACAGTGAATGAATAGGTGGGAAGCAGAACATCTTGTGCTCACCACCAATCAACCCACCTGTGTGGGCAGGACATGGCTATTATTATTACGCGCCCCATCCTCAGAGATGAATGGGTCCGCAAAGGTGTGGGCCTAAGCCCGCTTTCCTCTGAGAGATGAGAGCAAAAGGAGAGGAAAGAAGAAAAGTAGAGAGAAAAATAAGAGAAAAATAAGAGAACAACCGACTAGGGAAGCGCTGGAGGGGGGGAGATAGAGTCCGAGTTAGAAAGTAGCTTAACCTCAATGAAGGTGGCCCAAGGATCCCACACCCTTTCGAATTTTTCCATGCGGTCCAGGAGTACGCTTGCAACCTTCTCTTGTGTCATAATCCAGGAAATGTTCCTCTTTCCCAATAGCGCAGATACAGTTGGTTTTTTCCATGCTTTGGCCAGAGTTAGTTTGGCACCTAATAGGATAAAGAAAATCAAGCGTTGCGTACTTCTGGACACTGCCCTGACTGGAAAGTTTAGAAGAGCAATTAGAGGAGATGTGGGGATGGGGGCTTTGGTAATCTTATGTATCCAGGAGAAGACTTTGTTCCAGAAACTCCTTATTCTGGGGCATCCCCACCACACATGTAACATATCTAATTCACATCCCCGAAAGCACAGGGGGGAAGACGTTGGGTACATCTTGGCTAATCTTGTGGGGACAAGATACCACCTAGAGAGGACTTTTATGCTAGCTTCCACAAGGGTGGTGTTAAGAACGCCCTTGTAAGATTGAAAAAAGTTTCTATTCCAAGTTTCCAATTCCCATTGTTGGGAGAGATCCTTCTCCCATGCCAACATGAAGGAAGTCTTGGAATGAGTGGTAGAAAGTGCCCTGTATATTACTGTGATTCCTCCCCTTTGCTCATCTGCTGGTCGTACCATTGTTCGTATGGTGTAATACGGTGACTGTTCGTGTGGGCCTTCCAGTGTTTGTGTAGAAAGTTTGAGATCTGTGCATAGCGAAAGAGTTTCGACTGAGGCATGTTCAGATCTTCAATATAATATGCTTTAGTGTGAGGGCCCGTGGGTCTGAGGAAATGTCCTATTCTGTATATTCCCCTATCAATCCACCATCGGAAAGCATTGACATTTAGCCCTGGAGGGAATGCTGGGTTGTGGAATAAATGTTTTAGTGGGGTAATGGGTGACGTCAGCTGTGCGTTAGCTTTAAGCTCATCCCATAGGGCAAAAGAGTGAGAAAGTGTTGGGGACATTATAGCGGGTCTAAGTTTTTTATGGCACCACAATAAATAGTCTAGGGTGTGGCGTGGTACTGCCTGGTGTTCAATGTGTATCCAATCTGGTAGTTCCCAGCGGGAGTAAACTGCTGAGATCTGAGCTAGTTGAGCCACCTGGAAATACCGAAATAAGTTCGGGAGGCCCAGGCCACCCTCCTCTCTTTGACGGAAAAGGACCGATTTCGAAAGCCTGTGGCCCCCACCTCCCCAAACAAATGTAATAATTTTGTTTTGAAATTGTTTTAGATGAGCCTTAACCAGGGGAATAGGAAGTGCTCTAAAGTAGTATAAAATGCGCGGTAGCAGTGTCATTTTAATCGCATTGATTTTGCCCAGCCAGGAAAGAGATAACTGCAACCACCTGGAGAGATCAGCCTCTAGTTTGTGGAATAGCAGGGGGTAGTTAGCTTGGTAAAGGAGTTCCATCTTGGAAGTCAGCTTGATCTCCAGATACGTGATGGACTTATTGCTCCATGTGAATCGGAAGTCCTCCCTAAGCCTGGCGAGCAGGGAATCTGGAAGTTTAATGTTGAGCGCCTGGGATTTACTGTAGTTGACTGAAAGTCCAGAGACTTTCCCAAAGTCATCTAAAAGTCGGCATATGTTAGGGAGGGAAATCAGGGGGGAAGAGACGAAGAGGAGAATATCATCGGCGAATAACGTGCATTTATGTGACCGAGAACCACTGATAATGCCATGAATATCCTGATTATTTCTGATAGCTATCGCTAGGGTCTCAATTGCTATGGCGAAAATTAGGGGTGAAAGCGGACATCCCTGTCTAGTGCCTTTATAGATTTTGAAAGACTCCGAGTAAAATCCCTGCAGACGTACTTGGGCTTCTGGGGAGGAATATAGGGCATGTAAGGTATTAGTGAAGGTTTCTCCGAATCCCCAGCGTTTTAGGGTAGCAAAAATATAGGGCCAGTGGATAGAATCAAAGGCCTTTTGGAGGTCTAGGGAAAGAAGACAGCCCTGTCGTGGAGAGTTGTTGTCCCAGTTTGAGATGAGAAGGGATACTATGTCAATCGCTCGGAGGATTTGGTCTGGGCCTTGTCTCCCAGGGATGAAGCCAACTTGGTCCTTATGGACGTATAGGCTGATGAAAGAGGACAGGCGGTCTGCAAGGATCTTAGTCAGAATCTTCAGGTCATTATTAATGAGCGAAATCGGTCTATAGTTACATACTGAGCTAGGGTCTTTCCCTGGTTTGGGGAGAACAGTAATATACGCTAAGTTACTGGATATGTCCAGCGGGTCTCCGCGACGCAGTGCATTAAAGAAGCGTGCCAGATAGGGAGCAAGTGTCGTGGAGAATGTTTTGTAATAAGGGACGGAAAATCTGTCTGGGCCTGGAGCAGATTGGGACTTTAGGTTTTTGATAACCGCGCAAACTTCCTCCGACGAAATCGACGCTTCCAATTTCAAACGATGTCTGTCCTCTAATCTGGGAATCTGGATATTGTCCAGAAACTGATCTACTGTGTTTTGGGAAGGGTGATCGATTTTGCTATACAGCGCTTTATAGAAGGCTTGGAATTCCTCCATAATACGCTGTGGGTTCTGGGAAAGAGTTCCACCCTTAATTTTAATTTTGGGGAGAGTAAAGGAACGGACTTTCGGTGTGAGCCTACCTGCGAGCATAGAACCTATTCTATCTCCTTCTCAGTAGAATCGGGCCCTATTCGAACGCAACCATTTCTCTGCTTTTGTAGTTAAAGCCACATTCAGGGCTGTTCGGGCTGAGTCAATTTGTTCCATAAGGACAGAACTGGGGTTTGCTTTGTGTTTTCTTGTTAGAGTAGAAAAGTCTTGCTCTAATTTTGTTATTTCAATTCTCCTGGCCCTGTGTATTTGGGAAGCTATTTGAATGAGTTTTCCCCTGATTACAGCTTTATGAGCCGCCCAGAGGCAAGAAGGTGTAGTGTCAGGGACATCATTTGTAAGAAAGTAATTTTCGATTGCGCTTTTAATTTCTATCGCTCTGATCGGGTCACTTAAGATGGATTCATTTAGTCTCCAGCGACCGGGAGACCTTCGGCCCGAGGGGCGCTGCAGAGTGAGGAAGACCATGGAGTGATCCGACCAGACCGAGTCTCTAATGTATGACTTTGAGGCCAGAGGAATCTGAGCCGTGGGAATGAATATGTGGTCAATCCGAGCAAAGGATCTGTGAGGACTAGAGTAGTGAGTATAATCTCGCATTGATGGGTTGATTTCTCTCCAATTGTCAACAAGGCCGTGATGAAAAATGAGTTTAGCAATACGTAAACTCTGTGTAGTGGGTCTGGTGAGGCATCTGCCCGGAGGGCGGGATTTGTCTAGGCCCTGGTCAAAAGCAGTATTAGAGTCGCCTCCAGGTATTACAGTACCTTCCAATAAGGGTGTTAGGGTCTGCAGCATAGATTGAAAGAAGGGGAGTTGGCCTTTGTTAGGGGCATAGTACGAAAGGAAAGAATATGTATGGTTGTCCAGCTCCCCTATAATTAAAATGTACCTGCCGTCTGGGTCCTTATGTTCCGATTTAAGGGAAAACTTGCATTTGTGGGAAAAGAGAATGCCCACCCCTTTTGTTTTGTCATCAACATTGGTCAGGAAGAAAGTGGGGAATTTGGAGTGTAGAAATGTTGGACAATAGCGTTTCAGGAAGTGTGTTTCTTGTAGGAGGGCTACGTCAATTTTTTGTGAATGAAGGAATTGTAGGACTTTTCGTCTTTTGACCGGGGAGTTTAGGCCTTGAACATTGTGGGTCACAACCTTTAGGGGGTGCAACTCTGGGGGGATATCAGCCATGGAGCAGAGGGGGGAACCATATCAGCATAACAAGGGCACCTACCTTTTCAGTTTCACTAGCTACAAAGCCTTCATCTTGTAAGAGGACGGTCTCCATCTTTTCTGTTGTGAGCAGAGGGGCTCTTCCCGAGTCGGTTGCTGCAAAAAAATAGTTAGAAAGATACAGGTGGAAGGAAGGAAAGAGGGAAAGGAGAGAGCCGGGAAACAAGAGAGTTTCCCGGGGAGTTGAGGATATAGGGTCCTCCATCCTTAAGATGAACCAAAGAGAGGATCCCCTCCGTGGAGAGGAGATCATTCCTGTCAAGAGAAGAGTGTAGAACCTGTTCTACAAGACAGGAAGGGAGCATGAGTACCACTCCAGCCACAAGGCCAATTCTAAATAAACATCTAACTGGTTAAAGTGGGCCTAATGTCCGCAAACATCTCGAGCACCGATATAGAAATTATCATTAAAGGGAAAAGCCAAAAAACAAAAAAAGGGGGGGTTGATAAAAACAAAGAACAGACCTAGGACTATATCCTATACCAGATAAACTTACTGAGTCCCAGGAAGAGGGTAGTGAGAGACAGGGGAAAGAAATAGGCAGGGATGGGGGAATGGGAGAAGGTAGGGGAGGGAGGTGGAGAAAAGACAGGGATGGGGAAGGTAGGATTGGGAGAGGGAAGATGGGGAGGGGAGGGGGTTAGAGAGGGCAGTAAAGTCAACAAACTCTAGCTAGGCGAACCGGAACATGCCTACCTTGAAATGGGACCATTCCTGTCCCTCTATCCCCAACCCAGGCAAGGTATCAGAATCTATGGAGCGGGTGAGAACAAAAATGAAGAGCCCTTAGGGGCAAGGATCACCCGGGTCCAACCAAACTGAGGCAAAAATTTATAGAAAAGAAGGGGGGTACACACGAGTTCAATGTAGCCCAGGTAGATTAAAAAGGAGAATGGGCTGTCCCTGTAATTAGGGAAAAATAAACATGAGGTCCAGGAGGTCTGAGCGTCTCAGGGTGGAGGTGTTTCCTTAGACTTCTTGGATCTGGTGGTTTCCCAGACCGGCTGTAGAGGGCTAGTAGGTAGTTGTCTTTTCGATGAGTTATGAGCCTGTCCAGAAGGTTGGAGATTCGGGTCTTGTCTGATGAGTCCCAGTTTCAGAAGAAGATTTTCTCCCTCCTGTATGGATGCAAACATGTAGGGTTTGCCCTTGTAGATGAACTTGAGTTGAAATGGGAAGAGCCACCAATATTTGATTTCTTTTTCTATCAAGATGTTGAGCAGTGGTTTGAGGGCTCTTCTCTTTTGAATGGTGGATGGAGACAAATCAGCAAAGACTTAGAGATCATGTCCCTGAAATGATAGCTGAGATAGGGCTCTGGATTTGTGCATCACCTCTTCTTTAACAGTATAAAAATGTGGTTTCACCACTACGTCCCTTGGGAGACCATCTGACCTCGGCGGGCGCAGGGCTCTATGCGCTCGGTCAAGCTCCAACCTGTGAAGAGGTATTTCAGGAATAAGTTCCTTTTGATTCGTTCTAGCGAATGGCATCAGGGACATCTTTGTAGGATTCTGGAAGGCCTCGGACCCTAAAGTTGTAGCGCCTGTTTCTGTTCTCGAGTTCGTCGATTTTAGCATGTGCTGTCTCGAGTTGATCTTGAAGGGTCTGGATACAGCTAGTATTTTGATTCGTTCTAGCAATGGTAGTTTCAAGATGGGTTTCTATTATTTCTATGCGGGATCCTATGGTGTGTAGGTCTGCTTTGATGTCGTTGGTAATCCTAGTGGCTGTGTTTTGAAGACCCCTGTCCAGGAGCTCAGCAAATTTAGTAAACATGTCAGCCATGGATACAGGCAGAACTAGGCCCAAATCCCCGGGCTGTATTAGCTGCTGGGGCTGGGGGGGGGGCCGGCTTCCATGGGGGAGAGACCGAGTTCTTCTAGGGTCTGTTCCAGCAGAGATTCTGAGGATGCAGGGGAGATAGGACCCAGAGCAGCTGTACTCACTGTGAAGCCGAATGTCTGCGGAGGGGATGGAGCTGCGTTCTGAGTGCCTGTCAGGCGATCCTGGGCTGTGTGAGGTGGAGCGGCTGCCATCTTGGGACTCGCGGCCCGCTCGTTCTCAGGCTCAAAGGAATGTGTGAGGCTTCTCCTCACTGTCCCCGAGTGCATCGGGGGGGTCGGCGGGGTGTCCGCTACCCGTTGGGGGTTGATGTGTGCTGAGAGCGGGGGTGCTCGATGTGCTGGCGGCCTCAGATGGCTGGAGTGGGACAGAGCTCACTGACTAGACGTCCATGTCAGGAGCTGCCGCGCATGCGCCTCTATCTGGGTTTTTCAGGAAGTGGTTGTTGATACATCTATGATACTCTAATATGCATTTTAAAATGTGTTGATGTGTTTTTTTAATGTATACCAATAAACTTTTATGATTATTCCTTTAATTGAGATTTGAGTTACTATTAGAGGTATATGTAAAGTCCCATTATTTTCCTTTTGATGTGTAGGGATGATGCCTCTTTTGGTAAATAGTTGCTTCATATGAAGATCACCACATACATCTTTGTTTCAGTTGAAGCTTAAATGCAATTTTGAAGAACCCTGCAAACTACATTTCCTTTAGGTGGGGGCTTGGTGTGGGCATAGAATGGGTCTAATTTAGTTTGGCAAGTATACAAGTAACTTACTTGTGTTGAAGTAAAGCTACAACATTTTAAAATGTAGATGGGTTCCTTAATCCTGTTTAAATGCATTTTTCATCAAAATTGAACATGACATCACTATGCTGCAGCAATGTTATATGTTAGGGCACCAGCACAGGTGGGAGATTGGGGTAATTTTCTAAGAAGAATGCACTGCACCAGTTCATACATTAATTGGTGTGCCGGAAAAGTCATTAATTGAGCATGCAAACCTGCACACATTGAAACGCAAATAAAGATAATAAATACCCGCATATGTAAACTGCAACTGGCACAAGGGTAACTGTGGTTTTCTCATTGATAATAGTGCACGCCCAATACAATTGGTTAATTGCATCTCATTGGATGTGTCTTGTTAGGCAATTAGTAAGTGAACTTGTTAATTAACCCTTTTGATGCTAATCTCATACCTATCACTTCTAATATATCTTTGAAATTAGTTTTTTTCTTTTTTTTTTCTTGTTTTTTACCCAAATCTTTCAATACATTACAAAGGTAGCAGCAAGATATATTATATCCCACCATTTAGAAATACATTACAGAGAAGTGTTTCTAAACCCAATAGATAAATATTTTCAGATCTTGATCTTTAAAGGTGACTATACACTGCAATCAGTTAGATCTTAAATAAATTAGATGTAGTGCAAGAGCCTGTTTGATTTCCTATAATTTGAATTAATTGTTCAAATGCGTCTTCCTATTACCTATTTTGCCTAAATATCGAGTTGTACAGTGATTGACAAATCAGATTGCATAGTGCATGACCATCTTAAGTGCCAAATTTGGAATGTAGATGTGCCATGACCCACTTGTATTTTCCTAACGATATTTCTTGGGCATTATACAAGGCACATGAGAAACCACCTTTTTTCAAGACATGCTAGAGTGATCAGGAATCTTCAAACTACAACTCTCCAGCTGTTGCAGAACTACACATCCCATGAGGCATTTTAAAACTCTGACATTCACAGACATGATTAGGCATGATGGGAATTTTACTTCCTGAACAACTGGAGGGCCGTAGTTTGAAGACCCATGTGCTAGACTATTATTATGCCTACAGAATTGGGAGTGTTGCATCTACCCAACTTCTCTCTGCTGGTGGACACAAGAACCTACATCTATAGTTATATCTATATGTATAGATATATCTATATACACACACAATGAAGCAGGAAGAAATATACACTGGCCTGGAAGTGAATCTGTACACAGGAAGTAGGTGTGTGTGTTTTGAGGCCAAATCATTTAGACATACACACAGGACCCACACAAACATCACCCCATGTAAAAATAAATCAAAAATTATCTTAATTTGAAAATAAGGATCATCTCTTCCTCAGAGAACAGTGAGTGGGGCATGGTGGTGGGAAGAAATTAGCAGCAGTACAAGCAACTTCTGGAGGGGTGTGACGTCATTCTTGTGCTCTGGCCACCGCTTCTGAGTACCATATATGCGCCATGGGAACACACCTCCGCGCACACAACAGTTGCGCAACTCACATACACAGCGGTCACGCATCTTGATGCATTTGGCGCATCTAGTTGCAGGAACCCAATTTTTATGGAAATTAATAGTAAAGCAGATGCAGATTTATAGGACTGGACTAACAAATGTTTATAGTGAAAGGCAACAGGTGTTTTCTATTAAACAAGGTCTAAATGGGCCATTGACACACATCACAATTGAACTTAGGAATGTGTCTTTGCAAAGTTAAACTAAATTAAACCATTTTCTATTTTTGCTTGGGGATAGAGTGTAGAGGGATTAGAAGTCTTGTCAGTTTTTTGGGGATGTTTGCACCCCTGATAGGGTGAAGACACCAACCAAATTTTGCCGGTTTTTCCTTAAAATGTATTCACTTCCTATCACATAGCCAAACAGGAAGTGAGGGTAAAGCCCTACCAATGTCTTTCCTTGGAGACACACAGATCAGTCTAAATAGTTTCCCCATTAGGTAAATTGCACTCTAGCATTTTGCTGTGTACACCCCAAATTATTAGGTATCTTGGACTTTGGGGTTTATTTACTAAAGGAAAATCCACTTTGCACTACAAGTGCACTTGGAAGTGCAGTTGCTGGAGATCCCAGTGGGACATGCAATGAAAATGAAAAAACAGCATCTTTGCTTCTACATGATTGAATGATAAAATCACCAGTGCTTCCCCTCAGATTTACAGCAAGTACACTTGTATTGCAGAGTGGATTTGCCTTTAAAAACCCCAAAATACCTAATAATTTGGGATGTACACAACAAAGTGCTAGAGTGCAATTTGCCCAATGGGGACACTAGTTAGATTGACCTGTGTGTCCCCAAGGAAAGACATTGGTAGGGTTTTACCCTCACTTCCTGTTTGGCTATGTGACAGGACGTGAAGCCAATTTTCAGAAAAGGGACACAAAGCCCGACCTAAAAAAGACAAGCAGAGGTTCTAACACTCACTTGGTTTCCCTCAAATGCCCACAATTAGAATAGGATTGTCTTGAGCTAGATTTTAGCTCGGTGCTCTAAATCAGTGCTTCCTGGTGCCTATCAATAGCAGCATAGACACAATCCATGCATATGCTACCATGAAGGCACCAGGAAAGTAGCTTTTAAACAAATCACATCCTTTTTTGTTTTGCCATGCCAATCAGCCTAGTTAAGCTGCATCTGGGAAATCTGTTGCATGAAAATTGTTTGGGGGGGGGGGGGAGCGTAAAATGCATTACTTGAGCATGCATCTACAAAACAAATTGCATAAAAAATTGCTACAAATTTTATTGGTCAACAGAAAAGGACTTGGAAAAGAGCAAGGGAAGCAAAAAAACACATGTATGTTAATTTGAAACACTAGAAGAATAAGGTTTTGAGCTGTGAGCATTTTGCAGAGGAAATTAACAGGAGTTAAAAGGACTACGCCCAGAAATGGACAGTCTCTTATGGATTTAAACATTTAGTAGTCACAACAGCTTTAGGAAGATTTTGGAAAATAATGCAGCACATACAATTAAATCAAAGTGAAACTAACAACCTACAAACAACACAGATTGACAACATCAAAAATATTTAAGTGAAACATACCCCCCAAAAAAAAGATAAATAAAGAAAAAATACTTGCTCTAAAACACATCTGTTTTGCAAAGACATAACAAACTAAATACAAAGAGAAAATACACGTGTTACAAACTCTATAAAAACACCCAAATGTACTCTCTCCACACACACACACACACACACACATACACACACGCACATACACACACGCACGCACACACAAACGCACTCACACGCATGCACACTCACACCTTCTTGGGGGCAGAAGGAGATCGGGAACCCCAAAAGTCAACCACCTTGTTCCCATATTCAGGGGGACAAGGGCCTCTTCCACACACAACCCTAGGCTGGGGTTGTGGGGGGCTACAGACAGGGGGCTTTATGGAATGTGGAAAGCCCCTTTAAATTAGTGGGTACAAGGTGCTATGTGGTTGGTATTGTGCTGAGCCCAACATGCCCCAAAGGCAGCCAGCTATGTTGAGTGCATGTGGCCTTGTATGGTTCAGGAGGGGGGTGGGGCGATCGCTCTTCTCACCTTTTTCCTAGCTGGCCCTGTTGTATGCTCTGAAAAAGGATGTGGTTTGGATTGGTGAAGGCAGCTCACAGCCTTTTGAGAATAGAGTGGAGTGTGGAATTCCCCCTTAAAGCAAAAGTTAGCCATTGGAAATCCAAGGGGTTAGAGGGGGAGACAAGAACATTGGAGAATGGAGTGTGGAGTTCCCCTTTAAAAGCAAACGTTAGCCCATGGAAATAAAAGGGGTTAGAGGGGGGAGACAAGAGCATTGGACAATGGAGTGTGAAGTTCTCCTTTAAAAGCAAAAGCTAGCCCAAGGAAATCATATGCATTAGAGGGGGAAGGTTAAATGCTCTTTTAGGAGGAGCTAGAAGAACGAGACTCTTTTTCCATAATTTTAACAAGGTGCATGTCACATGCTGGCAATGTAACATGCTAACATGACATGTGTGAAAATCTCCTTAAAAAATACATAAAGGTGAACCAGCGTAAAAAAATATGTCAAGTTTAGGGGTGCGCCCGTTCAACCCATGCGTTGCTTAACATTTACTAAGATTTTGGCCGCACAGTGAACATGCATGTGAATGAGTGCAAGAGCCGCTTGCGCATGTGCACTGCTAATATTGATCTCACACAGTTCTAAACGTACTTGCGGGCACAGCAGGCTTTCTCTGAAAAAGTTACTTTCTCATTCTATTTTGGGCATATTTGTTACTTTGGCAGTTGTTACTAAACTTTCTCACATCACCCCATAATATTGGCACCTCCATCTTCTGTCAATATTGATTTGGAGATGCCATGCGCCATGTCCATAGTGGCACACATATTGCATTCTCCTGTGCGCCGAGATCTCTATAGTAAATGGGGGATTCGCGCTCTGTTACCGGCGCACCATTTTGTAAATATGGAAGTGTGCGTTGTGCCTCGCCGTGCGCCTCTACTATTGGTGCACGGCTTTTGTAAATCGCCCCCATTGTCTCTATAACCAAGTCAACCCACTAATGAATTTGAGGACAACCCTGGAGGACATCTAACCAGAGTTTTTCTCTGGTACTGACTCTGGCATTGAACTTTATTTTTTAGGTTTGACTTTTATCAACCTAAAGGTGCTGATCTGCAGCTTTCAGACTAAAGCCTACTTACATATCTTTTAGCTAGTTGTTGTTTGGTGTTTGAATCATTTTTTACATGCACATCAAATGACGTAAATCTAATCCTTCCAATGTTTAAATAAAATATTTAAATATTATGGCATATGCTCTGTGGTAACAATTTCTAACTTTAGAAGTCCTCTTCTACAGCTTTGAAATTACTACATACTGCTGTGCTATTGTGGCAGGATTATACCTCCTGTTTATATATGGTATTTTTTGATGCCTTGTATGCTTTAGGTACATATATGCTTATATAATAATAATAAAATGTAAACAAAAAATGTTGTCTAAACCCCAGAAGGTAAGGAAGCAATGGTTTCAGACTGTGCATTTATCTGGTTATCATAATCCTCTTCTTTTGTTGTTGGCTTTGAGAGTTTAAAATCCTCTTTTCACTGGAGAAAAGAGAGAAAAATCAGCATACTGTTTTAGAAGCAAAACATTAAACTAGCAGTGCCTTCCAGCATTTTAGCTGCTTCCCAATGCACCATATCCAAGTACTTTTTGAATATTGTATGAGGTACTTAAAGGTGAAGACACAGATGTTGTGAATATCCATATCCATAAATCATTATTAACGACGAGGCTTACTGACAGAGATCTCAGGGTGATGGCAATGCATGCTAGAATGTGAATGACAATGCCTTTAAAAATGCATCAGTTATTTTCACTCCTTGCAGTGCACAATTTTATTAAATATGATTAAACTTCTCATCCCCTGACTTGGGTAGAATGTAATAATGTGCTTGCATTTCAAGCCTTCTCCCCAGACTGCTTCACAATCATCCATAAATGACTGAAAAAAATATCTTTCCTATCTAAAGTCTTCAATATCAAACAAGATGAATGCAAAGACACCTTGCAATCTTAAAAGTAATCATTTTCACAGTGCCCTTTATGCTGTTCAAAAGCCCAATAATGCTCTTAAAAGTACACCTGGAAGCTACATATGACTGCCAACCTTTGGAAATGAAAAAAAAAAAAAAAAAAGAAATGCCACAAGTAAGCATTAAAAACATTAAAATATTTTGGCAAAACAGCACATATTTTTCTTTTAAAGATATTTTCTGAATTGTAATTTTAATAAAACATCAAAGATGTTTTGGATATCCTATAATAACTGCTGACCTATTGTTTTTTTTAGAAAGACATTGTTGAGATTATCCTAGCAACTCATTTCATCACCTCATATTAAGTTGTCTTTAAACTTACAAAAAAACAAACATTCCGGGGACTTTTGGATTTAATATCAATTGAATGGAGTGTTTTTTTTTTCTCTGCTCTGTTCAGGCTTCTCTGTGATCTTTCCACTGTAGAAGTGACCTCTGAGTCTGAATGTGTGGTGAGCAGTATAAAAATAGCCCATCTATAGTACAGATGCTAGCTGTATTCTAGGAGATTCTTCATTATTTTAAAAATGAAGCATCTGGCAATCGTAAAGCATTAAGCATGCTTAAAGACACACTGAGGGTGATTTACGAAAGCCGTGCGCTATCAGTAGAGGCAGATGGCAAGGCGCAAATGCACATTTTCATATTTACAAAATGGTGCGCTGATAACAGAGCGCGAATCCCCCATTTACTATAGCGATCTCGGCACACGGGAGGATGCAATCTGTGCGTCACTATGGACATGGCGCATGGCATCTCCAAATCAATATTAACAGAAGATGGAGGTGCCAATATTATGGGTTGATGTGAGGAAGTTTAGTAACAACTGCCCAAATAACAAATATGCCCAAAATAGAATGAGAAAGTAACTTTTTCAGAGAAAGTCTGCTGTGCCCGCAAGTACCTTTAGAACTGCGTGAGATCAATGTAAGCAGTGTAGCGCTCATTCACATGCGTTTGTTCACTGTGTGGCCAAAATCGTAGTAAATGTTAAGCAACGCATGGGTTGAACGGGCGCACCTCTAAACTTGACATATTTTTTTACGCTGGTTCACCTTTATGTATTTTTTAAGGAGATTTTCACACATGTCATGTTAGCATGTTACATTGCCAGCATGTGACATGCACCTTGTTAAAATTATGGAAAAAGAGTCTCGTTCCTCTAGCTCCTCCTAAAAGAGCATTTAACCTTCCCCCTCTAATGCATATGATTTCCTTGGGCTAGCTTTTGCTTTTAAAGTAGAACTCCACACTCCATTCTACAATGCTCTTGTTTCCCACCTCAAACCCCTTGGATTTCCATGGGCTAACTTTTGATTTTAAAGGGGAACTCCACACTCTACTCTGTTCTCAAAAAGCTCTTTGCTGCCTTCACCAATCCAAACCACATCCTTTTCCAGAGCATACAACAGGGCCAGCTAGGAAAGAGGTGAGAAGAGCAATCGCCCAACCCCCTCCTGAACCATACAAGGCCACATGCACTCAACATAGCTGGCTGCCTTTGGGGCATGTTGGGCTCAGCCCGATACAAACCACAAAGCACCTTGTACCCACTAGTTTAAAGGGGCTTTCCACATTCCGTAAAGCTCCCTGTCTGCAGCCCCCCACAACCCCAGCCTAGGGTTGTGTGGAAGAGGCCCTTGTCCCCCTGAATATGGGAACAAGGTGGTTGACCTTTGGGGTGCCCAAGTCCCTCCTGCACACCAAGCATCCACCCCCTTTCATGGGCTGGCTTGCTGTGTGTTTGGCTAGGGGTTTGTTAGTGTGTGGGAGGGCTGGTATTTTAGTTTGGGCTGGTATTTTTCACGTGGGGGTTATCATTTTAAGCCATAACAGACCCAAATGGCCTTGAATGTATTGAGGGGCAGTCTATTTTTTGTTTTGGGTTAAAATCTTGCAGCTGCAATGTAGATTTGTAAGTTTTCTCTAAAGCCGTACATCTTTGAAGCAGCATTTTGGATACATGCTACTGATGCACCACTTTACAGGCAGAGTAAGCCCCCCCAAGTTACTACCTTTTAAGAAACTTTGCAATTTTAAAGGCATTTCTCCTTGTTTTGGTTTTGGGGTTGTCCAAATAGGTGACATTTATATATGTCCCTCAGTGTGAGATCTGGGCCTCCCTACCAATTTAAAGGCCAATAACTAGAATATAAGCCAGCCAAGTGGTGACTATCAAAATAAACAAGTCAATTCCCATAGACTGCAAAGGTATTTGTTGTATAACTTTTGCCCATGTTAGGCACATTGTTTGCCCCCCCCCTGGACCGGGGGGTGTTTGTCACATCTGTAATTTTGTAGCATGCTGGATGATGTGCTTAATTTTGGACAGGGGGTGGCTTATTTTGTGCTAGCTGCATTTGGGTTGTTCTGGGCATGCTCAGGGACTTTGTTTTTTTGATGTGGCTTTTGGTGTGTGAAATGCATTTGTGTTGGTCTGGGCATGCTCAGGGACTTTGCTTTTCTGGTGCTTTTTGTGTGTGAACAGCACTTGGATTTTTTTTTTAACGGGTTAAGACAAGAGCATTGTAGAATTGAGTGTGGAGTTCCCCTTTAAATGCAAAAGTTAGCCCATAGAAATCCAAGGTGTTAGAGGGGGGAGACAAGAGCATTGTAGAATGGAGTGTGGAGCTCCCCTTTAAAAGCAAAAGCTAGCCTAAGGAAATCATATGCATTAGAGGGGAAGGTTAAATGCCCTTTTAGAGGAGCGAGAGTCATTTTACATAATTTTAGCAAGATGCACGTCACATGTTGGCAACATAACATGCTAACATGACCTGTGTGCAAATCTCCTTCAAAAAATACATAAAGGTGAACCAGCATAAAAAAAATATGTGAAATTTGTGCGTTGCTTAACATTTACTAAGATTTTGGCCGCGCAGTGAACAAACGCATGTGAATGAGCGCAACAGCCGATTGCGCATGCGCACTGCTTACATTGATCTCACGCAGTTCTAAATGTACTTGCGGGCACAGCAGGCTTTCTCTGAAAAAGTTACTTTCTCATTCTATTTTGGGCATATTTGTTACTTGGGCAGTTGTTACTAAACTTCCTCACATCACCCCATAATATTGGCACCTCCATATTCTGTCAATATTGATTTGGAGATGCCGTGCGCCATGCTCACAGTGGCGCACAGATTGTATTCTCCCGTGCGCTGAGATCGCTATAGTAAATGGGGGATTCACGCTCTGTTACCGGTGCACCATTTTGTAAATATGGAAATGTGCGTTGCGCCTCCCTGTACGCTTCTACTGATGCCGCACGACTTTCATAAATCACCCCCTTAATGTCACTACTATCCCCACACTTTCCCTTATATTGCTGATCATAGCTCAGGGAGTTTTCATGCAGTGAATGGCCATAGTCACATTAGGGTTTTCAGGACCTACATTACTGACTGATGTGATTGATGATAGATTTACATTTTTTTTACTTTTTTTCAATAAAGCACTTGTCAAAAACTTAAGTGTTTTGTTATTTCCTGTTTACTTTTTTTGTGAATGAGCACAGGTAATATACACCTCTTACTCATTTACATGGGGGGGGGCAGTATCTGGGTTCCCCCTTGTTATCTTTTTTATATACTTGCTGTGGAATGTGCTAATCACACTTTTAAATTGCTGGTGTGTGACATTTCACTGCTGACTTCTTCTTTTTGTTGTTAAAAACAGCATGGGGACACCCTCAAAATTTCCAAAATAATTTGGAGGGGCGGGGGCAAAGCCATGTTTTACAAAGAAAAACAAGCTGGCAGGGAGCCGTAATTTACTAACACTTGAACAGCATTCTTTTTTCTTTGTAAATGTCAGTGTTGCTGCAGTAGGTTGTAAACATTGTTAAGGTGCAACACTTCATGGTTTACAGCAGCGGTTTCCAAACTGTGGCCCGAGGGGCCGGATGCAGACCTTTGCTTGCTTTTATCTGGTCCTTGGGGCATTATTCCCTCCACTGTCAGCAACAGTGGGGCATAGTTCCTGCCACTGACATAGACAGTGGGGCACTATTCCTCCTACTGCGACTAACCATGGGGCACTATTTTTCCATTGATAACAATGATGGAGCATTATTCCTTCCACTGACAGCAATGATGGGGCACTATTCCTCCCATTGATACCACTGATGGTGCACTATTTGTCCCATTGATACCAATGATGGAGCATTATTCCTCCCATTGATACCAATGATGGGGCATTATTACTCCTCCTAATACCAATAATGGGACACTATTCCTCCTGTTGATACCACCAAGGGGGCATTATTCCTCCCCCTAATACTGCCAGGACATTTTCTTCTCCCACTGGCCACAGTCTGCCCCCCTAAAGTTTGTAGGACAATAAACTGGCCCTTTGTTTAGAAAGTTTGGAGACCCCTGGTTTAGAGCACCACCCAGGCAGGTTTTTGAGGAATTGGGCACTTTTAATGTTTAACTTCAAGCTTTAATAAAAACACTGCTCATGGCCAAGTTGAACATTTAAAAAAAAAAGTTTGCATTAATACATGCCCCCCCAGGACAATGCCCAGCCCCCATGAGATTTATTGGAAAATTATTTGCCTAATAGCCAAGAAAATAGCTTATAATTATTTAACAGGTTTGGTTCCGTTTTCACTGAACCCTGCTCAAACCAAACCCAGGTATGTTAGCCTCATTACTAACATGATACTGTTATATACCATATATGCAAACATTTAGAACTCTCATTTTGTTCTATTTTACTTTGTATTTACTTAGCATCATGGCTTTTTCATGTCAAAGATGACAACTAACTCCAAACTGAATATGTCCCACATATACTTTGCCACAATATCAAGTCCTGAGCTGTTTGTTATTAACATCTCATCTCAGGAAGGCAAATAGCAGGAATCAGCAAGGAAAATGAGGATCTCCTCCTAAAAATTGTACTAGAGCTTATTGTAATGATGCAGCCGTAACAGCTGTATACAAAATACACATAAGACCTCTTAGAGAAATACCATACTATATTTATACAGTTTAATTGTATGCATAACAAATACAATGTCTAAATCAAGACACTCACAAAGCTATAATCTTTATAAAGGCTGTTATACAAAACACAATAATAGAACTTTGTAACAATATATTGTTGTAATATATTATACAACTATATATTATCGAATAAAAAAGCCCCAAAACAGTAAAAAAAAAAAAAACAAAAAACAACTTTTGTTGCATACTGGATTTTTGCCATTACCATGAGCCACCATCAAGAAACATATATTATTTATTGTCGGTACTCATTGTAGGGACAAGAACCAACAGTGCATACGTTTTTTATCCTACCTAAAACATACTTACTCTGACCTTTGGCCTGGACCTTGCCCTTTGACCCTGAAACTAGCCACTATCACTTATTAAATCAGAATGTATGGTGATCTTCATAGCCATATAAAACATATTCAATACATTGGAAACATTAGAGAGAACATGAAAGTCTTTGTGTGTGTTCTTTCTGGTGCATGGTTTATTGAATGTCCCATTAAATGGGATAGATAATGGCATGCAATTGCAATAGTAGAAGTACTGTGGTCATCATCACATTGTAGTGTCTGCATTCAGAGGGAATAAGTGTTGTCGACCCCATATAGCGTCAAATTTGTCCAATATGTTGTAGATTTTTGCCATTGGTTTTTCATAATTTAAACTTCTATAATCAGTCTACATCATACACAGTCGCTGTTTCCATTTAGTAGAGATTAAACAGTGCAATTCTGTGAGGTTGTGGGGGGGAGGGGGGTTCTTTCAGGACCTTTTCTAGTTTGTCCCGGCATGTTAATGGATCCGAGTCTATTGGGCATTTTACAAGTTTAGATAGCAGGGTATGAACCTCTTGTCAAATTGGTAAAATATCTTGGAAGAATGACAGCAGATGATGTAGTTAGATGAATTGCATATTCTACAGATTCTTTTGATTGTAGGAGAGATAGAGTGCAATACTTCTGGTGTATAATACCAGTGTATCAATATTTTATAGGTGTTTTCATTATAGATTATTCATGAATATAGCACTCTATACAGTCTGTGACCCCAACACTTTTTAGAATTAGAAGGTAGTTCAAGTCCTAAAATCCTCTCCCATTTCCTCATATAGAGATGCTTTGAAGAGAGATTTTTAGGCAGCATGCTTAGTAGCTTTTCAATATGTATTATGGACTTGGCTTGAACTATACAGTCAGTGCACCACATCCCTATTATCAATATCTAAACACCAGACAGATTGAGAGTATGCTGAGACATTTCAGGTATTGCATGGATGCATTACACATAATAATGAGTCAGTATAATTATATATTAAATATCATTATACATTTAAAAATCTCTAAAATTAAAAGAATGAAAGTTCTTAGGTAAGCCCACTAAGTGTCTTGCTACATCAATACACATCAGTGTCAAATATTTAAAGATCCAAGATGCAATGTTTCAAACATTTTTAAGATCCAAATACCCACTTTCTACCCTTACAACACCACCCATCAAGACTTTCCATAATTTAAAAAAAAAATTTACATTTCCCATGCTGATTGTATCAAAGAGGCCTGGGTAAGTTTAATAGGTTTCTCAAGTCTATTGACCTGTTTCCTGAGAAGATGCATCAAGTTTAACCCGGGGAAAAAGGTTAATAGTAGATAATTTCATCAAACTTATCCGGCAGAAGAAGGCAGCAGAGAACCAAAACTTAGCTTTAATAATTCTGAATTGTGGGGTACTCACTGTACCCTGAGGGGGGGTCCCCATTTTGGGGGAAGAGCTAAAACTAAAACTTTTTCAGGAGCCAGGAGAGTGTGGCCTCTGGTGCAGCATGTCAGATAGATACTGTTCTGGTTGTGTTTGATGGGTGAATGCTCCTGTGAGGTAAGTCTGCCCTGTCAATAGCTTTCATAGAAGAGAGGTCAAAGAGAACAGTGTGAGCAATCCTACCTCAGAGTCAAGAGAGGTAGAGGCGGGTGAGTGAGGGCTTGTGTTTGGTGCACAGCTTTCGAATGCCAAGGAAGTTGTTGGTTGAGGAGTCTCTAATATGGCAGATGTTTGGTTTGTTGTGGCCTCTGGCATGTGGGTGATGGCAGGATTGAATAAGGTATGAATGAAAGAAGGTGTGTGCTCCAGGGTGTGGACATACTTGGTGTCTTTTTAATGCCGTTGTTTGCACATGATGGTGAAAATAGTGTCTTTAACACTGCAGGCCAAGGCAAGAATTGAGCTAAGGTGTGGCTGTTCATAGAGCCATTCAGTCCAAGCCCCCGCAGACTCACATTTTAAGAGTGCGTGACCTGTACTAACTTCAAACGGCATTTGTATAAGGCTGTTATACCACAATCCTTCTGTCCTAACAATCACCTCCCTCTCAAGTCATCAGAGTGCCAGAAGCCAGTGTATGGTGAGATGATGTATGTTATTCCTTCCTTATGTGTTTTGAGATACCAACATTTTCAGCTGCTCCTGAAGACATCAGAATGATGAAACTCATCGGGAAGGACTAACCTATGTCATCCAGCTGCTCTGGCTGCTGGCACTTTGCCGACCTGAGATGGAGTGATTGCAAGGACTGCAGGATTGTGCTATAGCATCCTGAACATATGGTAATGCAGGTTAAACACTCTTTTATATACAGTATATTACTCATTTACTGTATGTATATGAGGCTGCTTGTTGTACATTGATTTAAAGTTTTATAAATAATTGCAGAATTACACTATATAGAGTTTCTGCTTTTTTTAAGTCATATATACAGTACAGGATGATACAAGTATACAGTATATAGGGACATTTATGAAACTGATATATCTGTAGCACCCTGATGTTTAGGCAGGGTTGCTCCTAAACTTACCTGCCAGGAGTAGCTGCCTTGGCTAATTGTTAGGGATCAATTGATTTCTCCCTAAAACAAGATACTCTGATAGGGAAGTTGGCGCTGTTCAAAAAATATATATGTGTACAAGTGTGTATATAACAAAGAGTGTATGTGCGTGAAAATGCACCAACATTTAATAATATCCTGTAAAGTTTTAAATGTTGAAAAATGTGTATATCAAATGAAAAGCAATGCACGGAAAATCAAAATAAAGTAAAACATCAATTAACATCAATAATATCTATTGAAAACTATGATCTCAACCACTGTGAAAAATGACACATATATCAAAAAAGTGGTAATCAATATAAACAGTGTTGCACAGTGTATCAGACGACATCTTTTGAAAACTGATGCTCTCACCCAATGTGAGAAAAATGACAAAAATCCCAAATAATGATGATAGGTGCATAAATAAATAAGAAGCAAAAAACAAAAATAAAAATAAAATAAAAAATGAAAAATAAAAAAATGGAAAAATAAAAATAATAAAAAGGAAAAATGAAAAAACTATTAAAGTGTCCTATAACTGTGACAAAAGTCTACAACGAAGTGGTATTGTGTTGATCCAAAAAATCCAATAAAAACTGTGACAAGTGTTCCCCGTCTTCTGTTGCACCCCCAATCGTGCCC
This sequence comes from Aquarana catesbeiana, assembly GCF_042186555.1. Taxonomy (NCBI): domain Eukaryota; kingdom Metazoa; phylum Chordata; class Amphibia; order Anura; family Ranidae; genus Aquarana; species Aquarana catesbeiana. Next base: position 436,675,983 of record NC_133328.1, on the reverse strand, counting down.
TCACTCACCAGAGCGCCTAACCCCTGCAGGGGTAATAGGCATGTAGATGTGGATCCAGTAGTGATGTTCCTTGGTGATCAATGTTCCTCTCAGCGGTGTCCTTTTCTCCTTTCCCAATATGCCAGTGATGCCCTCAGATCCGTATTAGGCAAACATTTCTCTGTAATCAAATTGTCAATGAGGCTATCCAGACTTCCTTCATCCTGGTGCTCTGGTACACTGCCAGCTCTGCGCCCATCCGCTGCATCTGTGATCTGCTCCCTGCCTCACATTTTTCCTTTCTTTCTTTGATTTCTCCCTAAGTCTGGCATCGCTGCACTTTTCTCTTCTGCCACTAGGTGGCTGGGTACCTGGTGGCATTAGTTACAAGAAGAGCAATGCAAGGTTAGATTATGGGTATATGGGGTATCTCAGCCAATGGGCAGGGGTTTTCTTGAATCCCTTTGCCTGCTGGGGGGGACCTATATATTTGGGTGGAGTCAGGTGATCACTGTTCTGTGCCACCTGGACCGCTGTCTGGGTGGACGTGTGTTGTGCTTCCTGGGCTGCTAGGCCAGAGTTTGGGCCTAACATATGAAAAAATGCAGTGCATAAGTGTAAATAAATAATGCAAACTATTAAAGTTGTGAAAAGGGGCTGGAAAAATAATGACAAGCCAAGGGTGAATGGAACATAAAGTCCATAAATGAATGTGAATGTCCCACAACACAGGAAATGGGAGTACTCCAGGGGATGGTGGTATTCCGATGGTAGTCAGAAGTCACCTTGCATCTAAACCGACCTCTCAGCAGGACAAGCCAATATAGCAGAAAATAACAGGGAGACTCTTACCAGATCCCGTGGATTCCCATGTCAGCGACAGGGAATCACGTGCGCAGTGTGTCACCAAGGATGTGGAGTGGAAGATCTGGACGCTCCGATCCTCTGGGTTGCGGTCTGCATGGATCTCCAGGGACAACGAGATGAGTCCTCACAATGGATGGCCAAAACGTGGATCAGGAGGGCCAAAAAGACATTGGTGGAGCAGTTGGAGGCACTAAACCTCATACATTGGATGGAAAGAGAAAAAAGATGTGCCTCCACATAGTGCAAATAAAAAGGGCGTCCTTATTGAAAAAACAACCGTATATACATAAAAACATGATCACGATAAATAAAAGCAAGTGGGCAACATGGAGAGTGGTGTATGGGTCCGACGCATTTCGACCTAGGGGTCTTCAACAGGGGCATAGACCACCCACTCAAAGTTGCCATATATATATAAATAACTAAAATTATCTAGAAAGAACCAATTACAATGTGTGAGAAACAAGTCATTTGATTGGGTGAGTATAATCACCTGACTTAATTTTGCAACACACTAAAATGTTCATTAATTGTACCTATAGGTTAACTGTATAGGTTACCTATAGGTTAACTTATAGGATATAGAGTTAACACTCTAGTGGGTAATAGCAAATATAAACAAATCACCCAAAGGTGAAAACAGCTTGGAAATCTCTCTAATAACCGTAAGTAAACTACACGTTCAGCTAATTGTCTGAGGTACTCCCCTGCTGACAGTACACAATGGAGTTCCGCCTTCTTTGCCCGAGGAGCCAATCTTCGGAGGATTAACAAAAGGTGCTGAATGAGGCAGCCAATAAGCGGCTAGCTTTAAACAAGCCCCTGTCACCATCGGTTGGCGTATCAAGCGCACGGAGGGAATGCCGTTATGTCTGCAGGCGTGTCCGGTATCACCCTCGCACGTGACCTGAATGCCCAATCAGAGAGCGGGTATAGTGTACCGCTCTACTAATCATACCGTGCGTGTGCAGCAAACGGACATGACGTAGAGCCTGGAAGCGCGCCAAGCGTCCCGGCTCTCTCACATGACCGCCCACAGATGCCTACTATGGCCAAATAGCTACTCTAACCTGTCAGTACCGGACTGATCTGAATTGGGCTGTTACCAGCAATCCGGATATAGAAACTCAGGTCACTGAACAGGAAACTGTTTAAATGGGGACACCAAAATTAAGATACATAGTGATAAAAACAAAAGATATCATACTTATTGCATAAAAATTAATGTACCCATCTTTGAAAAAGTGTATATTATATGTGTAAAAGGGGTACCATAAACGTCTCCCATATATCATGCTCTCTATGTAATGGGCATCTGCAGAATAAACCATAATCTGTCAAATTTAAAGAGCCAGATCTTAGAGTGGATATCTAACTTTTATGCAAATATTGATGGGGTTGGAATAAAGCGAAATAAGAAAAAATAAATTTATGAAAAAAAAGAAAAAAGCTTTCTAGTTCCCCAAGTTCCGCGCATCCCAGCCATATACTACCTCCCTAAAGTCCACAAGGACCCAGTTAATCCCCCTGGCAGACTTATTGTCAGCGGTATCAATTCAGTCACGGCCCGCATTGGAAAATATGTAAATTTTTATTTGCAGCCGTTGGTTCGCTCTACCCCATCATACCTTAAAGATACTAGGGATACCATAAAATTATTGGAATCAGTTTCTTTTTCAGAAGGGATGCTTCTAGTCACAGCGGATGTGGTGGCACTGTACACGTGCATTCCGCATCATTTGGGCTTCGAGGTAGTTGAGAAGCATCTTTCCAGAGACAACAATCTCCCCTCCCTTCAACGCAATTTCATTATGCAATTACTCAAATTTGCGACGGAACATAACTATTTCTGGTTAACCAGCTTTTCTTGCAGAAGAGGGGCGTGGCTATGGGGGCCAAGTTTGCCCCTGGCCTCGCCAACCTCTTCATGGCCCAGTGGGAAGAGGATGTCGTCTATGCGGCCCAGAGACCTGAGTTGACTCTCTGGGCCAGGTACATAGACGACATCCCCTTCCTATGGGATGGCGACTGTGCATCACTAGACACTTTTATGACTATCCTTAACACTAATGATAGAGGGATATCCTTGAGTTATGAGGCCAGCGCCACCAAGGTACATTTTCTAGATCTGGAAATATTTGTAGTGGAAAAACATCTGGAGTTCCGCACGTACTTCAAGGCCACCGACCGGAATGGATTTATTCCGGTCGACAGTTGTCACCAGGAACAATGGCTCAAGTCTGTCCCGCATAGCCAATTTTTGAGACTACGTCGTAATTGCACTAGTATCACTGGTCCTTAGGGATCGATTCATTGAAAAGGGTTATGATCCTAACCATCTAGATGAGGAATTTAATAGAGCATTATTTACGGATAGAGGATCCACCTTGACAGAACGTGTGAAAACCACAGCTGAATCTATGCATAAATGGTTGTTTTTTACCACTTATTCCATCCAATCCAAACAAATTAAGGCTATACTTAAGAAACATTGGAAAGTGCTCCTAAACGACAATCTCCTTGGTTCGGTTCTTACGGAATGGGAGGCTGTCGTATTCAGGGGAGCCCGGTCTATTCAAGGACAGATTGCTCCGAACATAATAGATCCCCCCAAAAAAGTATCCTTTTTCCAGGATTGCAAGGGTTATTACCCTTGCCGCAGATGCAATGTCTGCCTCCGCAACATCGGAGGTAGACAAAAAAGTACCACGTTTCAATCTGTGGTCACCTTTCGGATATACCACATGAAGCATTTTACCACCTGTTCTTCACAATACATTGTTTATTCAGTGACTTGCCCTTGTCATAAACAGTATGTCGGCCGCACTATTAGTAAAAGCAAACACACAGTACCTCGTCACTACTTGGAGTGTCACAACAAAGACCCTACGGGGACTTTATTCCAAGTAATTGACAAATTCGTTCCCCATTGGAGGGGAGAGTCCCGTCTGCGAGGAGTTTCACGCCTCGAGACCTACTGGATATATGAGTTGAGGTCCTACTTCCCGTTCGGTTTGAACGTGGAGTGGGACCCCAACTCCTTTATCAATCAATCTTAAAAATTATTTTTCATAAATTTATTTTTTCTTACTTTTTCTTATTTGGCTTTATTCCAACCCCATCAATATTTTACATAGTTACATAGTTACATAGTAGGTGAGGTTGAAAAAAGACACAAGTCCATCAAGTCCAACCTATGTGTGTGATTATGTGTCAGTATTACATTACATATCCCTGTATATTGCGGTCATTCAGGTGATTATCTAATAGTTTCTTGAAGCTATCAATGCTCCCCGCTGAGACCACCGCCTGTGGAAGGGAATTCCACATCCTTACCGCTCTTACAGTAAAGAACCCTCTACGTAGTTTAAGGTTAAACCTCTTTTCTTCTAATTGTAATGAGTGGCCACGAGTCTTATTAAACTCTCTTCTGCAAAAAAGTTTTATCCCTATTGTGGGGTCACCAGTACAGTATTTGTAAATTGAAATCATATCCCCTCTCAAGCGTCTCTTCTCCAGAGAGAATAAGTTCAGTGCTTGCAACCTTTCCTCATAACTAAGATCCTCCAGACCCTTTATTAGCTTTGTTGCCCTTCTTTGTACTCGCTCCATTTCCAGTACGTCCCTCCTGAGGACTGGTGCCCAGAACTGGACAGCATACTCCAGGTGCGGGCGGACCAGAGTCTTGTAGAGCGGGAGAATTATCGTTTTATCTCTGCAGTTGATCCCCCTTTTAATGCATGCCAATATTCTGTTTGCTTTATTAGCAGCAGCTTGGCATTGCATGCCATTGCTGAGCCTATCATCCACTAGGACCCCCAGGTCCTTTTCCATCCTAGATTCCCCCAGAGGTTCTCCCCCCAGTGTATAGATTGCATTCATATTTTTGCCACCCAAATGCATTATTTTACATTTTTCTACATTGAACCTCATTTGCCATGTAGTCGCCCACCCCATTAATTTGTTCAGGTCTTTTTGCAAGATTTCCACATCCTGCAGAGAAGTTATTGCCCTGCTTAGCTTAGTATCGTCTGCAAATACAGAGATTGAACTCTTTATCCCATCCTCCAGGTCGTTTATGAACAAATTAAATAGGATTGGTCCCAGCACAGAACCCTGGGGAACCCCACTACCCACCCCTGACCATTCTGAGTACTCCCCATTTATCACCACCCTCTGAACAAGCCCTTGTAGCCAGTTTTCAATCCATGTACTCACCCTATGGTCTATGCCAACGCACCTTATTTTGTACAGTAAACGTTTATGGGGAACTGTGTCAAATGCTTTTGCAAAATCCAGATACACCACGTCTACGGGCCTTCCTTTATCTAGATGGCAACTCACCTCCTCATAGAAGGTTAATAGATTGGTTTGGCAAGAACGATTCTTCATGAATCCATGCTGATTACTGCTAATGAAATCATTCTTATTACTAAAATCTTGTATATAGTCCCTTATCATCCCCTCCAAGAGTTTACATACTATTGATGTTAGGCTAACTGGTCTGTAATTCCCAGGGATGTTTTTTGGGCCCTTTTTAAATATTGGTGCTACATTGGCTTTTCTCCAATCAGCTGGTACCATTCCAGTCAATAGACTGTCTGTAAATATTAGGAACAACGTTCTGGCAATCACCTGACTGAGTTCCCTGCATAAAAGTTAGATATCCACTCTAAGATCTGGCTCTTTAAATTTGACAGATTATGGTTTATTCTGCAGATGCCCATTACATAGAGAGCATGATATATGGGAGACGTTTATGGTACCCCTTTTACACATATAATATACACTTTTTCAAATATGGGTACATTAATTTTTATGCAATAAGTATGATATCTTTTGTTTTTATCACTATGTATCTTAATTTTGGTGTCCCCATTTAAACAGTTTCCTGTTCAGTGACCTGAGTTTCTATATCCGGATTGCTGGTAACAGCTCAATTCAGATCAGTCCGGTACTGACAGGTTAGAGTAGCTATTTGGCCATAGTAGGCATCCGTGGGCGGTCATGTGAGAGAGCCGGGACGCTTGGCGCGTTTCCAGGCTCTACGTCATGTCCATTTGCTGCACATGCACGGTATGATTAGTAGAGCGATACACTATACCCGCTCTCTGATTGGGCATTCAGGTCACGTGCGAGGGTGATGCCGGACACGCCTGCAGACATGACGGCATTCCCTCCGTGCACTTGATACGCCGACCGATGGTGACAGGGGCTTGTTTATAGCTAGCCGCTTATTGGCTGCCTCATTCAGCACCTTTTGTTAATCCTCCGAAGATTGGCTCCTCGGGCAGACAGGGCGGAACTCCGTTGTGTACTGTCAGCAGAGGAGTACCTCAGACAATTAGCTGAACATGTAGTTTACTTACGGTTATTAGAGAGAATTCCAAGCTGTTTTAACCTTTGGGCGATTTGTTTATATTTGCTATTACCCACTAGAGTGTTATTCATGTACCTATAGGTACAATTAATGAACATTTTAGTGTGTTGCAAAATTAAGTCAGGTGATTATACTCACCCAATCAAATGGCTTGTTTCTCACACATTGTAATTGGTTCTTTCTAGATAATTTTAGTTATATACATATGGCAACTTGGAGTGGGTGGTCGGACCCATACACCACTCTCCATGTTGCCCACTTGCTTTTATTTATCGTGATCACGTTTTTATGTATACACGGTTGTTTTTTCAATGAGAACGCCCTTTTTATCTGCACTATGTGGAGGCACATCTTTTTTTCTCTTTCCATCCACTGTATGAGGTTTAGTGCCTCCAACTGCTTCACCAACATCTTTTTGGCCCTCCTGATCCACGCTTTGGCCGTCCATTGTGAGGAGTTATCTCGTTGTCCCTGGAGATCCACGCAGACCGCAACCCAGAGGATCGGAGCGTCCAGATCTTCCACTCCACGTCCTTGGTGACACACTGCGCATGTGATTCCCTGTCGCTGACATGGGAATCCACGGGATCTGGTAAGAGTCTCCCTGTTATTTTCTGCTATATTGGCTTGTCCTGCTGAGAGGTCGGTTTAGATGCAAGGTTACTTCTGACTACCATCGGAATACCACCATCCCCTGGAGTACCCCCATTTCCTGTGTTGTGGGACATTCACATTCGTTTATGGACTTTATGTTCCATTCACCCTTGGCTTGTCATTATTTTTCCAGCACCTATTCACAACTTTAATAGTTTGCATTATTTATTTACACTTATGCGCTGTATTTTTTCATATGTTAGTTCACTGTTTTTGTCAGACTGTATGCAGCAGCTCCTGTTAGCCGTACTAGTTAGCACTGTGTTTCTTATTTATTTTGACAGAGTTTGGGCCTATCCCAGGCACATCTGGCTGCTAGGCTGTCTGAGGGCCTATCCAGAAGCAAGAGAGCAGTGTAGGGTTGGGACTGCTTGCAGTCCAACCAGAACTGACTTCTGCCAGCCAGAGACCCTGACATGGTCAGAGGTAGAGGGAAAACTGTCGCCACTAAGGGACCAACCACCTTATTACCAGGTACCACAGTGAGTGGCTGAAGCAAGTACCGAAACAGTATTCTCACCAACTGGGAATGGTGAAGAATCGGGAAACTTCAGCGGGTATCAAGCCAGGGACCCAGCCAGCAGAGGTGATGCTTGCAGAGCAGTCTTGTGTGTCAAGCCAGGGACCAAGCAGGCCAACAAGGTGAAGCTTGATTAGTATCTTGAGTGTCAAGCTAGGGACCTGGCGGGGAAGCGGGGGTGATGCTTGAGGAAGATACTACAGTGAATATTGGAGGAGCTCAAGGGATTCAGTGGCAGTGAATCATCTATTCTAGTAAGAGAGAAACTAGGAGCTCAGTGGGCTGAAGAACTACAAGAAGTGATTGCAGTGGAAGTGAAGCAACTATTGCACTTTGTGCTAGAAACTGTTAAAGACTGTTGCCATAGGAGACAGCATTCCTACACATGCAGATGTGGTGTCTTGCTGGATGCCTTTCCCTGTATGGCTGTCCTCCTGTTGAAGTCTCAGAGTCTGCTAATCAACATGGCAAATACCTAAGGTTGTCCTGGCCCTAACCCTCTCTCCCAAAGTTCCGTTAAGAGAAATAAAATCTCTTTGCATCCAAGAAGTGTCTGGCGCCCAATAAATCTACTTTGCATTACACCCACAATGCCTCACAGCCCACAATATATAGAAAGATGTCAGCTATCTCTGGCCCTGGAGGATTTCATTTGACTTAAGGAGGCCTGGGACCTTGCTACATATCTTAGAATCCTTATGTTCTTTTTTTTTTTCCAAAACATTTTATTGAGGAAAGAAAAAAGTGCAAAAACAACAGAAAGTTGTGTTATATTCACAGAAACAAGGTCAGATCGTATCAAAATGTGTATGCGACAAGTGTGACACAAAGTTCAATAGTAGATTGCATCAATAACAATGAGTTACATTATAACGATTTTAAAAAGGAAATAAAACCAGTTTCATAAATATAGAGTGGGATGTCGTGGGTGGTTTTGTTGCTTCTATTACTCCTCATCTGATATGATATACAATGATTATGTGTTCCAATTAGTTTATGTCGATTGGAAGAGTGGATCATGCAAAGAGATTGTCTACGTGTACGTGTATATGTGTGTCCAGCACACCCATTGTAGTTAGGTCTGGTCTTGTTTAATGGGTTCATTTTTGTGAAAAGCCATCATGAATTGCTCTTTTATGTGAAAAAAGTGTACCCTCATCAGAACATCCCTTGGGATGTTATCTGGGAGATGAGAAGGCTTAGGCAAGCGATGAATTCTGTCTATTACCAGATCAGAGTCAGACCCTTCAGGCAGAATAGCTTTCCTGAGATCATGGGCATATTGCGCAGGTTGTGTGGATTAAGGGATACCACAGAGCTTGATATTGTTCCTTCATGACCTGACCTCTTCAGACTGGTCATTGTGGGCATCCACCAGAGAATTGTATGAAGCATACTCCCCCATTTTCTTCTCAACATGATCAACTCTCCCCCCTAACTCACTCACTTCAGATTTAAAACTTCTCATGCAGTCCATCATCTCAGCATGAAGGGCGCTGTGTGGTTGAGTTGGAACCGCTGGAGGAGGACGGTAGCGGGAAGAAGTGTTGTAGCTTCTTCAGCTGGGATAACCCCTTTAGTTTGCGGGTCATCTCAGGCTGTCGGGCGGCACTTTAGGGGTGAGTTGAAATGGAGAGGGCCGGGGGGCAGGAGGCAGAGCCTAGCGGAGCAGACATGCATTGTTAGAGCTCCACACCGTTGAGGAGAGAAGAGAAGGACAAAGCGGAGCCTGCAGGCTCAAAAGGTATCCATTTGAACCTTTTTGCCCCAGGGAACAAACTGTGAAAGTTTGGGCAGGAAATATGGTACTGGGAGGAAACCGTGGCAGAAATAAAAATCACCTCACAAAGAGCTCACAGGCACTCACTGCAGCTGAAGCAGCTCCAGTCACCTCACAAGATACAGCATCAGGGCGCTCTCACAGACAGAAAATGTCACAGCAAGACTCTCCATTTGAGTCAGATACAGAACAAATCCTCTCACAAACTTCTCCACAAGCCTCCTCAGTATCCCCAGTAATATTATTACAATTTGAAAAGATGCTTCATAAGGCTTTAAAACAAACCTCAGACCAAATAACAAAAAGCCTAACCAAAGAAATAAGAGAGCTGGGAAACCGCACCGCAGCCTTAGAAATAAAAATGGATGAAATTGAAATTACAACCCAAGAAAATATAACAGAATTGGAACAATTAAAAAAAGAAAATTTAATACTTCAAACTAAGCTCGAAGATTACGAAAATAGAGCCAGACGTTCAAACTTGCGCATAAGGGGAATACCTGAAACTGTGACAGACCTGCAATCTACTATTACTGCTCTATTACAAGAACTAAAGCCAGATATCCCTATTGAACGTTTAGAACTGGACAGAGTACACAGAGCCCTCACAGCCAAAAAGAAAGATGGACCCCCACGTGATATAATCACAAAATTTCATTATTACAGAACGAAAGAACAAATACTAATTGCTGCAAGAGAAAAAAAGGAACTTAATTTTCAAGGACACAATTATCAAATTTTTGCTGACCTATCCCAACTTACTATTACTAAAAGACGATCCATGAAACCCCAACTAATGGAACTGCAACGCCACAACATTATGTATCAATGGGGCTTCCCCTTTTCAGTCAGATTTAACTACCAAGGTACAATTTACAGAAGCAGATCAGCAGATGAACTACAACAAACCCTTTTAAAATTAAATCTGACAGAACCCACAAGCAGCAACACTCCCACACGCAGAAGAATGGCATCATCTTCACCTTCAGGCAGCACCCAGAAAATTTCAGAACAAAGTGGGAATCATCATTCTCACAAAAGAGGCCGTTATGCCACATCATCCATGGACCAAGAAGATTCAATGGACTGACATCCTAATTCCTGATATCTCTTCATTTATTATACTAAGAGATGGTTCTCTATAAAAAACCTATATTTATAACTGAATGTAACTGCATTCTGATAGTCACACACTGTGTGAGATCATGTTACATTCCAGTTATATTTCTTATTACTTCTGATTCATATAGCCTTAGAATATATAAGTGAAATAAGGAAATTCTTGTTCAGTTATATATTATCAGGTAATAACAATAGATTTATTACTTTTTAGGACAAATATGTTCAATAATCCAGAAGTAATGGAAGCTTTTTCTTTCTTTTCTTAGAACAAATATATTATTACCTAACTAGTTCCTAGAATGATGTTTTTGTTTATTCTAATCTGAAGCAATACAACCTCAATTTTATGAGTTAACATATCTAAACAGTTACATATGAATAAAATATGTAACTGTTTACTCTAAAAGGGTTAAAATCCCCAAATAATTCAAACTATCTTCATCAATACCAAAGTTATTAATAGTACCTTTTTAACTGAATTATTTAGCCTAGGGCAAGACTGACCATATACAACCACCCTGGAATAAATAATTTCAACAAAAATTATATTCTGCACTCCAATTAATGAAACATCATTTTGATGTCTTTTGACATAGCACTTCTCTCCTGTAAGCGGAAGATCCGTGTACCCCCATTAGCCCTCCTCATTCTCCCAACCATATTATGTGGGAGTGTGACGAAGGCACTTATTCCCCTAAGAGAGATATTTATTCTCTTTCACGGGTAAATTGTGATTACTTGCAAAAAATAATTTATACAATGTATCATCTAATCTCATATGTTTTTTGTTTACTCTTTACTCCAGAATTCACTGGTTTCTTTTCTATCTATTCATCTCTTCAGTCCACACAGGTTGATCTGCGCAGTCAGCTCTGCATAACAAAAAGTAAGTCAAAACTATTTGATCTATTGCCATGGCACCACTGAATATACTTTCCCTGAATGTTCAGGGAATAAATGTCCCTCAAAAAAGGACCAAAGCCTTCCGTACTTTCCATAACAAGAAGGCTCACATAGTATGCCTCCAAGAAACACACTTCACCAAAGATTCTACTCCAAAATATATTTCTCCTTTTTATCAACAAATTTACACGGCTTCTGCCTGTACCAAGCAAAGGGGAACTCTAATTGCATTTCACCGATCCACACCATTCACCTTATCATCAGAAATTAAAGACCCAGAAGGTAGATACCTGATACTCATGGGTTATATAATGGATACAGCAATCACGGTGATTTCCTACTACGCTCCTAACAAACAACCTACACCATTCCTCTCACATATATTACAAGTGATTAATACACACAAAATAGGATCAGTGATAATGTGTGGAGATTCGAACCAGGTCCTCCTCCCATTTCTAGATAAATCACCTTTTACACCATCCAAAATAACCTCTAGATTACCTTTTTCTCAACTTCTTTCCAAATACAATCTGGTAGATTCATGGAGAGAAAGTAACCCAATGAAAAAGAAATTCACTTATTTCTCGCACCCTCATCAAACCTTCACCAGAATAGATCATATTTTTCTAACAATAGGAATGATACCAGAAATTATTGCATCAGATATAATTCCGATTCCGTGGTCTGACCATAATGCAGTATACACTACTATAGCCTCAGCCATACCAAAAGCGCATGACCCAACGTGGTACTTACCGGACATAATGCTCAAACACCCACTACATCAGATGGCCATTGAACAAGCTTTAAAGGAACACATATCAATTAATAATACAACAGACATCTCCCCAATAACACTGTGGGAAGCTCATAAGCCTGTCTTGCGTGGTACAATACAAAGACAAATGGCACTATTTAAACGGGAACGCAAAAATCTAGCAAAAAAAATAGAACTCAATTTTAATGCAGCCTACATATCATTTCAAGATAATCCATCTCAGAGTACAAAATCTCATCTGGAAAAATCTAGATTAGAATACGATCTATTTCTCACTGAGTCAGTTGATAAATCCCTCAAACGCTCCAAACACAATTTCTACATGAATACAAACAAACCAGGTACATATTTGGCTCGGGCATTAAATTCAACTAACAAATCTTTCAAACCAATACGTTTGAAATTATCAAAAAATGTTTACACTTGTAATCCAGTTAAAATAGTCCATAAATTTCACTCACATCTCGCAACTTTATACAAGACAAACAATGAATTTAATCCTACAGAGGCTGAATCCTTCTTCTCAAAAATAACCTTACCTGAGTTATCTCAGAATCAAAAAAGCAGTTTGGATGAGCCTATAACTATAGATGAAGTTGCTAACGCCATAAAAGACCTAAAACTTAACAAAAGACCAGGCCCAGACGGCTACTCGGCTTTATACTATAAAACATTCTCAGAAATACTCTCTCCCATTCTCACTGAAACTTTTAACAAACTTCTAGATGGACATTCTTTTCGGCAAGAAACACTAATGGCAATTGTTTGTATGATCCCAAAACCCCTTTCTGATAATACTTCCTGTGTGAATTATCGGCCTATCTCTCTGTTAAACCTCGATATTAAATTATTAGCAAAAATAATAGCAAAACGCCTCAATAGCATTATAGGAAAATTAATACATAGAGATCAAGTAGGCTTCATGCCAAATAGACAGGCAGGCGATAATATACGCAGGGCAGTGTTATTGGCACATATTGCTAAAAAACGGAAAATCCCTTTATGTTTTCTATCTCTCGATATTAAGAGGGCATTTGACACAGTATCCTGGCAATATATGCAATATTCATTACAAAAATGGGGTTTTGGACCCCACTTTTTAACATGGATCAAAGCATTATATAATAAACCCAAAGCCTATATAAAATATGCTGGATACAAATCTGAAGCCTTTAATATCGAAAGAGGTACCCGACAGGGTTGCCCATTATCTCCCTTATTATTTGCCCTTATACTCGAACCCATGGCCCAATACATCAGAACAAACCAAACTATAACTGGCATTGAAGTAGGAGGTATTACACACAAATTATGTATATTTGCAGACGATATATTACTTTTCCTATCATCACCACAGGTCTCTGGTCCTAACTTAATACCAGCTCTTGATGGGTTTGCAGCCCTATCCGGCCTTATGATTAATCCTAAGAAATGCCTAGTGCTTAATATTTCACTCACAAACATGGAATTGATCCCGGCTAGGGCTGCACTCCCATTCACATGGGCAGAAAAATCAATCCCATATCTTGGAATTCATTTAACAGCATCTCATTCTGACTTATTCTCAACCAATTTTCCTCCTGTATTAAGACAGATCACAAATCTAATAAAACAATGGTCGCAACTTCCTTTATCCTGGATAGGGAAGATTAATGCAATCAAAATGACTATTCTACCCAAATTGCTTTATCTATTCAGAGTCCTCCCTATTCCAATTCCTTCCTATTTTTTGAGAATAGTACAAAAAAGAGCAACTTCGTTTATATGGGGCTCTTCTAAACCACGTATACCTATACACACACTACATCTTCCCAAAAATAAAGGAGGCCTGGGATACCCTAATTTTACTAACTACTACAGAGCAGCACATTTGGCCAGTCTGTCTAAATACCATGCAAAACAGGAAATCCCATTATGGGTATTTATAGAGGCTTCAGAAAATGACCCTCTATTAATATCAAATTTATTATGGCTTGATCCTAAAGACCGCTTTAAAATTCATAATCCCATAACTAAACACTTCTTATCTCTCTGGGATAAACTAAAAACCAAATATCAGTTACAATCTCCACACAATCCTCTCCTTTCTTTTATCAGAAATCCGGCCTTTTATCCGGCATGGATCTACCCAAATTCTTTTAAAGCTTGGACAACATCAGGCATTCAGACACTAAATGACTTCATAGCATCTAAATCATTCCTTTCATTTCCATCGCTTAGAGAAAAATATGATCTACCAAACTCTGAGATATTTAGATATCTCCAAATCAAAAATTTCTATACACCATTCCTAAAGGGGGATACACCATTATCCCAATTATCCATTTTTGAATCAATCTGTACAAAAGATCCATTTGCTAAAGGTACAATTTCATCACTTTATAATCAATTATATGGAGTAGCAAATCTTAATAGACCCTCTTACGTTCAGAGGTGGGAGGAGGACCTGGGACGAACTTTAGAAGACACGGACTGGTCTAACATATGGCTCACATCTAAGTCATCTTCACCCAACATCTTAGCACTGGAGACAAATTATAAAGTCCTAACTCGCTGGTATCTTGTACCCGCTAGAGTGGCAAAATATTCACCTAATACCTCAGCTCTTTGTTTTCGAGGATGCCCAGAAATAGGCACATATTTACACATATGGTGGACGTGCCCAGTAATCCAAACCTTCTGGAAGGAAGTCTTCGTGATTGCATCTAAAATATTTTAAAAAATAATACAACCAGATCCATATTTAACTTTACTTAATCTAAAACCGGAATGGTTAACACTCTCTCAATTCAAACTTATGATCCAACTAATAACGGCTGCAAAACAAACAGTGGCCAAGGCATGGAAATCTGATACATTGGTACTAGCAGAAACAATTCACAGAATGAATAATACAATGTCCCATGCTAAGATGGTAGCCATCGATCAAAATCAAATTCCAAAATTTGAAAAACTTTGGCATCCTTGGATAAAACAACAGTTCCTGTCAAACTTCAATGACTCTGTCCTGTTGCCATGGTAACAGATTAAATGACTTACAGAGACACCCATTCTAAGGCTTCAAAGAGAACTAAAAAGAATACTAAACTGACGAGCGGGACAACCTTGTGGACCATACCTCTACCTTTCAACCCTTTTTCTTCTTTCTCTTTCCTTTTCTCCACCTTACGATTAAAGCTCATTATCAGAATTTATTTGACCTATATACACTCTACTTGTAAACAATATGTATAGTAGGTATAAATCATTTAAATACCTACAATAGTAACTAAGGAAATGATATATATCTTTAATTTAGGTTTACGTGAACCCAATATTTAATATTTGAAATTTTATGATATTTACCTATATAAACCCTACTGTAAAACAATGAGCTTACTTTATAGATCCTTGTAAACTTACTTTATGTATCTTTATAACATTGTATACTCAATAAACTTCTTTTGACAAGGAAATGGAGAGGGCCGGTTAGGAAAACCTCGGCTCACTGGGATTCCTATTGCTGAAGCAGAGCTGTCTGTTCAGACGTCCATGCCGTAGTGCGGTAGCCACGCCCCCTTGTTTAATGGGTGAAAGGGAGGGGGTGTGTTTGACGGAGAAGGGGGGAACTAAAAGAGGAGGAGTGTGGGAGGGAATTTGGGAGGTTGAAATAGAATCCCTATGTTCATTTGATGTAGAATCGTGAGAGGCTCCATAAGCAGGTGTGATATAACCTACCTATAATTTGGAGGTCAAATCTTCCAGGGAGTTTAATTCTGACCCGTGAAGGATCCACATGGTGCCAAGTGACAAGATCTGGATATATTAAAGATTTTCATAAAACAGTATTTACCTCACATTTGTGTTGTGGGTTGGATATATTAGGACTTCTTAGATCACTTCTAATTACATCACCATTGTCAGTTTTAGTATGTTAGTGACAAGATCTGGATATATTAAAGATTTTCATAAAACAATATTTACCTCACATTTGTTTTGTGGGTTGGATATATTAGGACTTCTTAGATCACTTCTAATTACATCACCATTGTCAGTTTTAGTATGTTATAATATATCACTTCATAATAATTCAGCATCTAACATTTAAATTGACTTATGTTCCTAAAGTGCCTCTCCAGGCAAAAAACAAAAAAATCTGGTTGGCAAGGTTTTCAATCAAAATATAGTCTTTTAAATTAGCGTAATGTAATATCACTTATTTTCTTTGTAATTCTGCTGTTAACATGCTTATGGTCTGGGTTCTGCCTCTAGCCCAACAACGCTATACAAATGGCATATTACCCCGGAATATTGGGACCAAAAGCTGTGCCACATCATTGTACCTGCAGAAGCACTGTCTACCTCAGGTGATTTCTTAAGCCGGGTATACACATCAAAATTTGGCCTTTAGTTGTGCATGTAGTGATATTTTCAGACCAAGCTCCAGCACTGCTCAGTCTGGATGGCACAAACAGTTCCTCCTTCCCTCATTGTGGCATTCAGAGGAATATGTTGAGCTGTAAGTTTATACACACACAGATGCAGTAGATCATAGTGTCACTTCTGATCACAATGTCATTACTCTTGGAAGTTTCTGCCTACCACTTACCAGAGAGAGCTACAGGATGGAAGGCTAGTGGTCACATGACTGCACATAAGTATGAAAAAAAACCTTTTTTTGTATTGATTTATTAAATAGAACCATCATAATGTTACTAAGAAATATTAAAGGTATTGTTTGGAACAATGTATATAGGTTGACTTTCCATCTACTTTAGTGTTTGAATGACTTATTTAAAATAGTTACCACCAAAAAAAAAAAAAAAAAAAAAGGTCTTTGTAAGTGCAATCAATTTAACAGAAACTGCAGTGAGAAACAAAAAAAATGAAGAAAATCAAGTTCATATTGGACATGTGCACAATGGAATACCTTTCTGTGTAAACACAAAAAAAAACATTCAATAGCCATGAAACAGGGATGGGCTATGCTGTCAATTTGCCACAGTTGATGGAAGGAGATGTGAAGAAGCTAAAGGATTCCATATCTAGTGCACACTTTGAGTTGAGGTGACATTAAAAGTAGCAGATTGTAGATGTATGCCAAACTGACTATATTACATCCAGAAAGGTTTTTGTTTATTAAGCGTTGCCTAACATGGAGAGCCGAAACATTTTGAAGGTTCCAAAATGGCCTCCTTCATCAGGGCTAAAAAAATGATATCAAGGAGTTCATAATGATTCACTTGTCAAACTTTATACATTATACCATATATAGAAAGTACTTTTTAGCCGATACTAAAGGTAATATACATTTGATGTGATACGCCAAAATGAATATTATGTTTTCAGAGGCAGTCATGCATACAAATCAATAATGTTTTAAAGAGTGACATAGATAAAATAGTATCCTAATCAATAATGAAGGTGACATGCATTACAAGTTAGTATGATTGCTAATCAAACTGCAAACACAGTTTCATATAAATGATAATCAGATTTTTACAGTCTAACTGTTATAATAAAGTAGATTAAATAAAATAAAAGAGTCACTGATGTTTTATTGTAGTGATCCACTAAAGCTAATAGAAATTGTTACCCGAGCTTTACTGTCTGATATTTTACAAATGCTGGGTACATAGTGATAACAACATGCATATTGATTAATGCTAAAAGTACTACAGATTATAAAAGGGAAAATGCTATTTCACCTACCTACCTACTTTTTGGCATTCAATCTTTTTAAATAATGTTTCAAGGTAAAGTAGATAAAACACTGTATATGCAGTTTTTGATTTCTGATGATTACATATGTAGCATTGGCTTATGGCCCTTTAAGCAACCCACAGGCTGGATGCCTGGCTAGTGCCTGTGTGTTTGGAATAGTACAGAGAGTTGGAGAGTCTGTGGACAGGGCCCGGGGTACTTATTTGCTGTTCCAAGTTGCTGTCAGACCATGTAGCTGGGCCTTGCTGCTGTGGAAGGAAGAGACCAAGTGCTGCTACTGTGTGCTGCTGCTGAGGGAGACTGCTGCAGGGAGCTGTGAGTTCTGAGCCACATGCTGCTGTGTTGCTCTGGCTGTGCTCTGTACTGATGCAGAAGCTGCTACCATGCTGCTAAAAGCCTGAGCTACAGAGGACTTTGCTGCTGGACCACATGGATACTGTGCTACTCCTGGGATGAGTATTCTAAAAAGATGAAGGCCACGTGCATTAATCCTGCGCTATTATTTCAGAATGTGCTGCTGCTGCCCAAAGAGAAACTGTTCCTGAGCTGTAATCTGGGCTATGAGTGTCATTTCTGCAGGTGAGATATGCAAAGACCATGTGTGGAACTACTGTTACAGTTTCCTGCACTTCCAGCTTTCCAATTGTTACAGAGTTCTTTAGCTGTTGGAGTTGTTCTAGTTTTTTTTTTGCAGTATCTCAGCTGTTTAGTGTTGTGCTGTATTATTGTGCTGAGAGGTTGCTGCTTTAGGACTCCAGGGCTACTGGAAAGAGGCTACAGATATCATCCAAGAACAAACTACAAGGAGTGGTGAGATGCCTCTGGCCCTTTGTTTCTACTTGTTTTAACTGGTACTTGAGATTAAAAATACCCTCAGAAGGGAGGGGTGGGTGATCCACCAGAATGAGGGCCCTGACACTGACAGTACTGCTTTACTGTTATTCAGTTACACTGGTCAGTGACTTAGACAGTGTTGAGAACATTAGCTGGGACATTCTTGTGTACAACACTTTTTTTTTTATGTGTCGATATTAAATACTCTTAGTTGCATCTTTTTAAGCTTTTCTTGTTCAGGGCTTTTGCCTCAATAAAGTCTATTTAAACTATTCCCAGGTGGGCCAATGTCACTTAGGTACAGGGTGTGTTATCACCAGAGTAATGCCCCGTACACACGGTCGGATTTTCCGATGGACATTGTCCGATCAGAGCGTGTTGTCGGAAATTCCGACCGTGTATGGGCTCCATCGGACATTTTCCATCGGATTTTCCGACATACAAAGTTGGACAGCAGGAGATAAAATTTTCCGACAACAAAATCCGATCGCGTCAATTCCGACCATGTGTGGCCTGTTCCGACGCACAAAGTGCCACGCATGCTCAGAAGAAATTCCGACACGGGACAGCTCGTTCTGGTAAACTTAGCGTTCGTAATGGATACAGCACTTTCGTCACGCTGCAATGTTCAAAATGGTTTAATACAGCGCACTCTCTTCTTCTTTATAATGTGACAAGAATTAAGTAGTTTTGCTGCTCATATTCACACACACTTCTCACAAACTTCTTTCGTTACTATTTATCGGGATTCCCTCAATATATTTTGATTTCTCACATCTGACAACATATTTTTTTTTTTTTTTTTTGACTTTAATGTAGAATCTTTTTTTGTGTTTCTCTTTTTTAATTTTTTTTTTTGGTGATTTTGATTTGTACTCCCGAAAATATTTGTGTGTTTTTTGTGACAAGTTCCCACAACACCATTGATATGTTGTTCTATTTAATCTGTAGGAGATTGTTTGTTGTTGTTGTCTCTTGTTAATTTCACATTTTATGTTAGAAATGTACCTGAATCGTCACCAATAAACTGTCCTTTTTGGATGAAAACACACACAGGAGAGTAGAATTTACCTAAAAATATTTTATTAAGGGGTCACAACTATAAACAAAGAGGGAGGCAACGCTGGAGAAACTGCAGAAGTGGGCGAAGCCTTGGACCCCCAGGGCAGACATCAATTATTTAAAAGCAAAATTGGTGACCTGAGGAGTCCATATCTAAGGGAGGACAGTCTGGTCCAGAAGTCCCAGAGATCCGGAAAGCAGCAGATGACATCTGTGTCCCCAGGCTGTGGTCATACGAGAGACTGCAGCTTTTGTCAGACCAGACTGAACCCAGGGCAATCTCTCTTTGGTCTTCCTTCCACGCTTCCTTCCAGCCTTTGGCTGTGGTGGTGGAGTTGTGGCAGCAGGAGGAGGAGGAGGAGGAGGATCGTCGATCTCAATGACATCTGTCTTGGGTGTCAGTTCCCCACTCAACCCCTTATGTAGGACTTTATAAATCAGGTCCTCAGAGATCTTGCATTGGCCCTCCTGCATGCCCTGCAATTTGGTGGCAGCCATGCAGGCAAAGGCCTCTTCAGGACTGGGGAAGGCTCTGAGGGACGTAGAAGCCTCCTGGATCAGCCTGTATGCTGAATCCTGCACAGGACTGGGAGTGGCCTTCCTGGCCCTTTTGTATGGCAGGTGGAGAGGAGGAACCTGAGACTCAGTCAGGCTGCGACTTGTCCCAGGCTTCTCTTGGCTGACACTTAGCCCCACCTCCTCCTGGCTGCCACTAATCCCCGCCTCCTCCTGGCTGCCACTAATCCCCGCCTCCTCCTGACTGCCACATTCCACAGCCTCCTCCTGGCTGAGGTCTTCCTGTGTATGAAAAAGGGACATAGTTTTAGTTTTTTTTACATCAATCACACACAATTTTCACCTCCTGACTGCTGCAAATTGAATGTTAACAAATATAACAGACTATCCTTCTGAGCCCAGCATTTTGCATTCTTGTCCCAATTTTGGGTGCCCACTACTGTCTATTGATATGTAAAACACTTTTTTTAATCAGCAATTAATGATCAATAATAACATTTAGTAAACATCATTTATTTATTGCCCAGAAATCTGTAGAAGAATGCTATACCTGACTCCAGCTGGGCTCCTCCACTTCTTCCTGGCTGGAAGGCCCAGGTTGGCCATCGGAAGCCTCAGCTGGGATGGAAGGAAGAGTGGAAGGAAGAGTGGAGAGGGATTCCCTGACTTCAGTGTGGTCTGACAGAAATCGCAGTCTCTCATAGTACCACAGCCTGGGGACATAAATGTCATCTGCTGCAGCTCCGGATCTCTGGGAATCTGTGACCTTCTTGCGCTCCCTAAGATATGTGCTCCTCAGGCCACCAATTTTAGCTTTTAAATAGGGGATGGTTGCTGTGGGGACCACCGGCTTCACCAGCTCCAGCAGTTTCTCCAGCGCTGCCTGCCTCTTTTGTTTGTGGTTATAGTGGGGGTGTCTCACTTGCCACAGACAGGGCAGCTCCCTGTACTTGTCAATGAACAGGGGCAGGAAATTGTGGTTGTTGAACCCATCCATTTTCTCTGCAAGACACAACACAAGACAAACCCTAATGTCAGGCCAAACTTCCCTAATCTTGTTACAATATAGGCTTCAATTTCGAAGCAGTATAGGCCCAAGTTTAGATCCTACCTTCGTTAGCATGATCGGCGTCTCCGATGCTCCTTCCTCCGCTCACAGATCGTACGTAAGACGCGCGCATTACGATTTATACACACTGCGCATGCGTATAACTCCGCCTGCCCCTGACGTTCTTTCTATTCTATTCCCCGCCCCTTTTCGTTCGGCGCAGTGGAGGAAGAGCACATGGCGGATAGACAGCAGGATCGTGCTAATTACAGCAACGAGGAGGAGGAGGAGGAGGAAAGGCAGGAGCCTGAAACGTCCCAATCCAGAAGGAGATTAAAGGACTCAAATATGTCCTTTGGGGAGATGTTGGAGATGGTGGACATCCTGAAGAAGGCCGACTATGATGGAAAGTATGGGCCTTACCCCAATCACAATGTCCGAAAGGCCAAGATCATGGCGAAAGTGGTCAGGAGTCTGCACCGGAAATTCGGGGTACGACGATCGAAAGATCAGCTCAGGAAGCGGTGGTCGGACCTGAAATTACGAGAACATGAGCAGTACAGAAAGATCCGGAGAGTGCTGCAAAAAAGTAAGTAGTTGTGCTGTGTTCCTATTCTTTTTGTGTTTATTACGTTCGTGCTGCTCCATGTGCTTTTAGGAACTGTTGTACAGTTTAAAATGGCAACTTTCATGTTCATGGGCACATTATTCGTTCGGATCACACATTTTTATTTCGGACTATAAAATACCATTGTTTAGGCCATATGCATTTGGCCACCATTTTGAGGCCCTATACTTGTCTTCAAAGAATTGGGTTGTGTAGATGGCTTTGTTACTAGAATGAAATGCAAACTAGATTGTGTGTAAGGAGAGTACACTGAGCAGCTGTTTTCACATCTGGACACTGGAGCACTAGTGTGGGACCCCAGAACACCATTTTTATTAGGGGGCCACACAGGTGCTCCAGTGTATACTATAGGGGGGGATACATCTGTGAAGCTTGTACTAAACAGGTAAAGTATCGCAGATTGACAAAGGACACTAAAAATGCTACATCTTGGAACTCTGCTAAAATAGACAATTGTACCCCACTTCCAAGCAATGTTTCATCTTTATAGTTCTGCCATCAAATATCTGTGTGCTAATTATACCATTTTTGTTTTACATAGGGGAGAAAAGACTCGGAGGACACCCCTCATCCGAGGAGACCAGAGCCCCCCCCCCCTGGAAGAAGGGGAAATCCACCCAACACAAGATGAGCAGGAGGATGAAGATGTGGTGGAACTAGTCACCACAACAGGTGAGTGTCTGCGACCACAGGCTCAGATAAGAGATGGATGGCGACATTTTTTTTAGACCTAATTTATTTTGGGGTTCCTCTCTTTTTAGGTGATCGTGAGGTTGTGGATGAAGATCCTTTCACATCAGAAAGTGCCCAGATCGTGATCGGGGAGATCATGGGGTGTAATTTACAATTGGAAATCATCAAGAAAAACATCAATGATGTTATTCCAAAATATAAAAACATCATTGATGTTTTGGGGCGAGTTTAAAGCCCCTCCAAATCACTTTCTTCTTTTGTCTGCTACAATGTGCGAAATGTTTTTGTGATTTTTCCCAAAGCCAAATTTGGAGGATGCACACAGTGTGTCAACATGTGCTATCTGCCATCACGGGAGATCAATGGACGCGTTTTGGGGGTGCAACCCCTTCCTCAATAATAAAGTAGCGGTGAGGAAGGGCTTTCTCCCCCAAAACACGTCCCTTGATCCACCATGATGGCAGGTCGCACATGTTGACATTGTGAAATTTGTGTGCATCTTCCAAATTTGGCTTTTCCAGGGGTGATTTCCCCCCATCTGAACGCAATATCAAACACAGTTCCTAAATACTCATGTCTGATATTGCCTTCAAGTTCTACCAAATGTGAACTTTGTAAGATCAAGATTTGTGTCTTACTTGTGGGTTTTACACAGGCCTGTTTTCTATAAAATGCACATTTTGATTTTGGATAATGCCACCACAAAAATTGTTATACAACAAACATGTTGGTTTGTCAGAAAAACCTTTGGTAAATGCACATGTGATTGTGCAGGTATTAAAAAGATTGCTCATCAAGAATGTGTGGATTATTGTCTCAACGCTACAACACTTTTGGGGTGATGTAATTGTTGTTTTATGAGAAAATGGGGGTTATTTCCTAAGGGCAAATCCCCTTTGCTCTACAAGTGCAGTTTCAGTGCAGTTGCAAGTGCACTTGTAGTGAAAAGTGTCTTTGCATTTAGTAAATAACAGCCAACAGTGCTTTGTATAAGGTTACACAATCACGACATTTTCTGGACTCCACACATTTCTGTCAGGGTCAGCTCAAACAAACACAAGCAGTAAATGTCCACAAAGAAGAGCCTGGGGGGAAATGCCCGTCGAGAACTTGAGGTCCTGCAGGCTTCTCCCTGTGGCCAAATACCGCAGGGTAGCGACCAACCTCTGCTCCGGAGTGATGGCTTGCCTCATGCAGGTATCCTGCCTGCTGATATAGGGGGTCAGCGAAGCCAACAAACGGTGAAACACGGAGTCCGTCATCCGGAGAAAGTTCCTGAAATCATCAGGATTATTCTCACGGATCTCATGGAGCAAAGGCATATGACAGAACTGGTCACGCTGAAGCAACCAATTCTTGGTCCATGAACTCCTCCTCACCCTGTTCATGGACTGGACTTGTGTCAAGGTCAGGACCCCAACACCAAGCCCCCGCACAGCACGAACACTACGCGGAGTACGCATACGAAACATGGCTAAAAAACGGTCGGCTGCTCAGAACGAAGTAACAGAACGCACTGAAGAACAGCAAGGCCTGTGAAGAGCGACCTGAAAAACAGCAACGAGCGGGCAAGATCGCACAGAAAACTCGGATACGAACTGACTGCACGCACTGAAGAGCAGATACAAACCCACAAGCACAAACTGAACGGCAGAAAACGATCTGAAAGCCACGAGTCTGAAAAAGCGCGAATCGTCTCTCACCAAACTTTTACTAACACGAGATTAGCAAAAGGAGCCCAAAGGGTGCTGCGCTTTGGTTCTGAACCGGCCTTTTCTAGTCTCGTCGTACGTGGTGTACCTCACCGCGTTGTTGGCGATCGGAAATTCCGACAACTTTGTGCGACCGTGTGTAGGCAAAACAAGTTTGAGCCAACATCCGTCGGAAAAAATCCTAGGATTTTGTTGTCGGAATGTCCGAACAAAGTCCAACCGTGTGTACGGGGCATAAGGCAGGAGGATCTCAAACAATCCAGCATCTTTTGTGGGAGTATCGCTACACAAAAGATTAATTAAGCAAATAAATCAGTGTTTATTGCTCCGAACATAAGACATTGAATTATGCAGACATGTGGAACAGGTTCCTTCTTTGTTCTAAATCCTTGTCTGCAGTTACAGTGAATTCACAGTCCAGCAAAATGTAAAAATGTTTGCTTTGTGATGGCAGTTTTTAAAGCAAAGATAGAAACAATAGATTTGCTTTGCAAAATTGCTGGGTATGCTTAGGAAAATTAAGGATATTGGGGGTGATTTATGAAAGCCGCGCGTCATCAGTAGAAGCGCACGGCGAGGCGCAACACACATTTTCATATTTACGAAATGGTGCGCCGGTAACAGAGCGTGAATCCCCCCCCCGTTTTCTATAGCGATCATGGGAGGATGCAATCTGTGCGCCACTATGGACATGGCGCTTGGAATCTTCAAATCAATATTGACAGAAGATGGAGGTGCCAATATTATGGGGTGATGTGAGGAAGTTTAGTAACAACTGCCCAAGTAACAAATATGCCCAAAATAGAATGAGAAAGTAACTTTTTCAGAGAAAGCCTGCTGTGCCCGCAAGTACATTTAGAACTGCGTGAGATCAATGTAAGCAGTGCACATACGCAAGTGGCTCTTGCGCTCATTCACATGCATTTGTTCACTGCGCGGCAAAAATCTTAGTAAATGTTAAGTAACGTGCATGCAATTGCATGGGTAGAATGGGTGCACCTCTAAATTTGACACTTTTTTTTACGCTGGTTCACCTTTATATATTTTTTTAAGGAGATTTGCACACAGGTCATGTTTGCATGTTACGTTGCCAACATGTGACATGCACCTTTATGCACAATTATGTAAAATTACTTTCGCTCCTCTAGCCCCTCCTAAAAGGACATTTAACCTTCCCCCGCTAATGATTTCCTTGGGCTAGCTTTTGCTTTTAAAGGGGAACTCCACACTCCATTCTCCAATGCTGTTGTCTCCCCCCTCTAACCCCTTGGATTTCCATGGGCTAACTTTCGCTTTTAAAGGGGAACTCCACACTCCATTCTATAATGCTGTGAGCTGCCTTTACCAATCCAAACCACATCCTTTTTCAGAGCATACAACAGGGCCAGCTAGCTGGCTGCCTTTGGGGCATGTTTGGTTCAGCCCAATACCAACCACAAAGCACATTGTACCCACTAGTTTAAAGGGAAATTCCACATTTTATAAAGCTCCCTGTCTGCAGCCCCCCCACAACCCCAGTCTAGGGTTGTGTGGAAGAGGCCCTTGTCCCCCTGAAAATGGGAACAAGGTGGCTTTTGGGGTACCTGAGCCCCTCCTGCCGCCAAGCATCCACCCCCTTTTATGGACTGGCTTGCTGTGTGTTTGGCTAGGGGTTTGTTAGTGTGTGGGAGGGGCACAGTATTTTTTGAGTTTGGGGTGGTATTTTTCACGTGGGGTTCTCATTTTAAGCTTTAACCTAAATGGCCTTGTATGTATTGAGAGGTAGGCTATTTTTTGTTTTAGGTTAAAATCTTGCAGCTGCAATGTAGATTTGTATGTTTTCTCTAAAGCTGTACATCTTTGAAGCAGCATTTTGGATACATGCTACAGATGCACCACTTTACAGGCAGAGTAAGCCCCCCCCACCCCCCAACTTACTAGCTTTTAAGCAATTTTGCATTTTTAAAGGCACTTCTCCTTGTTTTGTTTGTTTTGTTTTTGGGGTTGTGCCACCCTGAGGGACATATATCAATGGGTCCCCCTACCCATTTTAAGGCCAATAACTAGAATATAAACCAGCCAACTTATCAAAATAACAAGTCAGTTCCCATAGACTGCAATGGTATTTGATGTGTGTGTGTGCATGCATAGGTTTGTAGGTTGTTAGTTTTGTTTTGATTTAATTGTCTGTGCTGCATTATTTTGCAAAATCTTCCTCAAGCAGCTGTTTAACTAAATGTACTAAATGTTTAAATCCTTAAGAGACTGTCCGTTTATGGGCACAGTCCTTTTAACTCCTGTTAATTTCCTCTGCAAAATGGTCAGACCTCAAAACCATATTCTTAGTGTCTCAAATTAACATACATGTGTTTTTTGCTTTCCTCGCTCTTGTTTTGTTGACCAATAAAATTTGTAGTAAATTTTTATGTTTTATGTGTTTTGTTAATTATTTGTTTTGCAGATGCATGCTCAATCCAAGTAATGCATTTTGCACCGCCCCTAAAAAATTTTCATGCAACAAAAAAACATAAAAATAATTAGTCACCTTTCGGCCACCTTTACACTTCTATGATACTATTCTTAAAACATTATGTACAATACATTCATAAATGTATACATCCTAAAAATACATTTTATGTTATGATTTTTTATGTTAATCTAGGTGATAGTTCACCTTTAAAGGTTGGTGTCCCCAGCAGATTTTTATGTTGACCCCCTTCCTATGTCACGTAATTTCCTGTGATGCTGAAGTTTCTGAGCGACTGATTATTCGCCAGTGTGTGACAGGGATGAAAGGGGTATTTAAACATCGGAGCGACGTCCATAGCCCCACCCCTACTGAAGAAGTTGAAGCCTTAACATAACATGTATAGGGGCAGAGTCTACATGCTGACGTCACATCGGGACCATCTCATGTAACCTGCGATTTCTTGCTTGTCCAGCTAGCACTGTTTGAAGTGCCACACTTGTGAGTGTTTTATCTATCTTTTATATGGAAAATAAATATTTGTGATACGGAGAGCACTAGATTCTGTCATTCTTTTCCAACTGCTGATTTTGACCCACTGGTGAAACAGGGGTCAAAATATGAGGTGAGCAGTCTAAAATACAGGTGGAGGCGAGCACGAACTTTTGGATTTTTCTGCACTGTTGAGTGGATCGCTCTTCTGCAAATTTGTTACATTTAATCACATATTACAATTTTATGGACTTTAATAAGACTTTTGTGTTATGTTTAGATATATGGTGATTAGAATTTTATTATTGATGAGGACTTGATTTATACACATATTAAGTGTTTGATATTTTATCACACTTAGTAGCGCAGCACTGTTTTTGATTGATTTAATATTGTTTTAAGTGTAGTGAAAACACTTTTTTAGTGACAGCGGCAACTTCATTTAGAAACTTTTCACTTATGATACATTTTTTTGTTTTCACTGGATGTTTATTAATTTGCACATGTGGATTCCGCTGATTGTTCTTTTTTTTATATATAAATCCTGTATAATAATAATAAGAATAATATATTCCAAGATCCAGGATACAGTTATTATTGTCAATATTGTTCATTTGCAAGTCTTTAAAATATTGGCAGTGCCTATTCACCTCTAAAACTAAAGCAGTAATATAAATACAATAGCAGCAGTTGCACTAGTAAAATGATAATCTCAAATATGTATAATAATGACTGAACATAATCTTTTAATAGAATAATAAACCATCAACACAAGAACATGTTAACCTAAATAATAACACAATATAACTGTAAGAACTTAATGATTTATTTTTCTTTGCTCTGGACTTAAAAAACTAGAAACTCCCAGATACCTACAATGCAGCATCAAGGTTAAAGGTTGCTTCCTTTTACAAAATAAAAAGGGAAGGAAAATAAAACAAACTTTATACATCTGGACTTAAATGGCAACAGTCCTAAAAGTCTATATATATATCTATCACAAAAGTAATGCCAAAGGGCATATAAAATGGTATATAGTATACCCCAAAATCATAGTCCATATAATAAAAATGGAAAACTGACAGTATAAATCATAAGAAAGAAATACTTCCATTGTTAAGTTTTCTCTGTGTGAGATTTAAAAGATGGAGAAATCTGAAATAAAACACTAATAAAAAGGTTTTAGTGATAGAGCATTAGGTTTCCTATTAGAAATAAATTAATGGTTATATATATTTTAAACATGGCACAAGAAATCCATTACACTAATATATTCTCAAAACTTTCTGCCTTTGTTTTGTTGATGTATAAGTGCACTTATGAACTAGAGAAGCTTATACTGTATATAGTATATACTAAATAGGATCAATACCTGTTTCATCAATACCTGTGAATCAAGGAGTGGAATGTAGTACTGTGGTCCAGAATTGTGAATAAGAAGAAAAAAGAACACCAATCCTAAGGCGCCAAGGCTTCAATACCATCCAGTGCCAAAAAAATCTTACTACAGGTAGTTGCTATGATGGGAACCAGATAGAGACTGGTAGACAATATACACAAAAAAACAAACCACAATCTGCAATAAACTAAATGGAATCACATTAAAATATAAAAGGATGTCTTAATAGATGTAGAATTTGTTAACAACAGGAGGATACAATACAAAAATATCAAGCATACACAATGTAAGGGGTTAAGAACAGAGGTCCTAAAACAGCCCGTATAATCCATACATAGATCGCTGAAATGTAGTTCAGAGACACAGTTTCAATATCTGTGTGGCTGGTAAGGAAGTAAACACAGACTTTATCAGTAATATATCAAAATACCATGAATGAAAATAATATCCACTAGCATTAAAAGCTGTATCTATATGCATCCACAACGCCTCTGAAGACTCATGGAGTGCATCCCCCTCCCTCTCCTGTGGTGAGAAGTAGAGATTTGAAGTGGGAAAATTCTGAGGAGCCACTGTACTGTACTCATGGTGCTGTCTGTATAGCTCAATGACACAGGCAGGAAGGTGAACCAGGAACCAGAATGTCTGCACACAGCACTTCCGTGTTAAGCAAAGTGTCCCCTATTACCATGACAGTATTTCGAGGCCTCCACCTCTTTGTCAAGTCAAACTTGACTTGACAAAGAGTCAGCAGCCTCTAGACGTTGGATACACACACAGGTACAGCTTTTCATGTGGTTACTAGGCCTACTTTAAATTTTTATTTGATTGCAGGTAGTTTATTGTGCTTTGTGGGTTTTTTTGGTGTATATGGTCCAAGAATGTATAATTCACTTTCATTTAGTACTAAAAAAGTAATGATTATATAGTGCATGCTATATATGCATATAGGAAACGTTATATGGGAATGTTCTAGAAGGTTTAGGAATATAGTGTAATGTGTAGGAGATAAGGGGTGTATTAGAGGAAGCCATATTCTTTACCATTGTCTAGAGAGAAGTGCCTAGAACATTTGGGAAAACAGATCACTATGTGATTAGATACTGCATTTCATTTGGACTCCCAGATCTATTTCTGCTATAGAGGTAGGATAAGTAAGCATTTCCTTTATTGGTACTTTATTATTTATTATCTAGCCACTATTTCTTAAACTCTTTTACAGATGATAACTCAGGACCCTGATAATACAAAGCAGCTACATATAGGGACATTTATTCCAGTCAATGGACACTAATACATATGCAGCAGGATATGGTCTCTACACCTGGGACTTTTCCAAAATTTTAATGTAAGCTCAATCTCTGAAATCTGATATAACCAATAAAACATTATTGTAAACAATTTCAAAGGTTATTTTCAATATTTTAAAATTTGCAGCATTCATTTAACCACTTGCTTACTGGGCACTTAAACCCCCCTCGTATCCAGACCAATTTTCAGCTTTCGGCGCTGACGCACTTTGAATGACAATTGCGCGGTCATACAACACTGTACCCAAATGAAATTTTTATCATTTTTTCACCACAAATAGAGCTTTCTTTTGGTGGTATTTGATCACCTCTGCGGTTTTTACTTTTTATTAAAAAAATTTTAAAAACTGATTTTTTTTTAAAAAAAAAGTTTATTTTTTTATATTTTGTTTTAAAAAATTTTAAACGGGTAATTTTTCTCCTTCATTGATGTACGCTGATGAGGCGGCAGTGATGGGCACTGATAGGCGGCAGTGATGGGCACTGATGGGTGGCAGTGATGGGCACTGATGGGTGGCAGTGATGGGCAGCACTGGCAGGTGGCACTGATTGGCACTACAGGTGGGCATTGATAGGTGGCACTTGTGGGCACTGATAGGTGGCACTTGTGGGCACTGTTAGGTGGCACTGTGGGCACTGTTAGGTGGCACTGTGGGCACTGTTAGGTGGCACTGTGGGCACTGTTAGGTGGCACTGTGGGCACTATTAGGTGGCACTTTTATTGGGTACTGATGAGGCAGATGTGCCTCTTCCACTTGGGGACCGATGTCCCTCACATCCGATCCGGTGATCGGCTTTTTTTTCTACTCGCGCTGTCAGCGTGAGTAAAAAAAAAAAACGATTACCGATCTTTTGTTTACATCATGTGATCAGCTGTCATTGGCTGACAGCTGATCACATGGTAAGGGGCCGGGACCGGCCCCTTACACAGATCGGTGATCAGCCGAGTCTCAGTGACTCGGTGATCACAACGCGCCCGGCGCGCGCCCTGTAGGGCGCGCGCAGGGAGCGTGCACAGGGGAGGACGTCATATGACGTCCTCCCGGGAATGTAGGTCCGCGCTGTAGCCGTCATTCGGCTATAGCGCGGATACCAGGTGGTTAAATATTACTTGTGACTCTGCCATGAAGATCCTTGTGCAGGCAATTCCTGTTATAGGGTGACAATGTTCTCCCATTTGTGCTGCAAACAGAGATTAAAAGTGGCCATTTAAATACATGCAGGACAAATAAATGCAGGAATGGTCCACTGTTGTCATCATCATACCGACACCCACACTGAGAAATGCAAAGCAGCCATTGCTGGAGTAGACATAAAGTGGCTGCCAAGAGGATTCTGTAGATCAGCAGCAATGAGATGCAACAAAAGATGAAGAAAAGGTATAATTTATGCAAGTATTTTATTTTTAAAAAACTGATTTTTTTTATATATATTTTATAAACAGTTTAGCAAACAAAATTATATTTTGACTAATAAATAGTGGCATAGATACATTCATTTTGATAGGTTTATTGCAAGAAATGTTTTTTGCTTTTATGTTTTGAAGACATAATCATAATACAAAATTTATATAGCAGCTTTTCTATCTAAATTAACAACAACTTATGTGTTCTTTGTTGAAAATCCAAGACTGTAATAAACATGTCAACCTTGGAATTAGGCTGATTATTACCATCTGTTTCCTGAATTTTATAGATAATATGAGGTGTTAAGTCATACCACAACAGATGAATGTGTAAACAGTAATTGTTTCATATTTGAGTACACACTTTCGCAAAGAAGGAATGCAAGCAAAAACATGTGCGTTTTCAGAACATACAAAAATGTGCTTCTTTTTTGCAGGTCAAGCTCAAGTCACCTTGCTAAAGTGCATGAGAAGTCATGTGCTAAAACGCGTGTTAGCAAAGTACCATGTGTTTTGGTGCAGCATGATTTGAAAAAAGATCCTCTGAATTAATTTGTGTGATTGCCACGTGTAGAGCAGGCCTTGAATGAGTAGGCTGCTCTAAATGCACCACATCTGAACGTGGAAAAACACTGGTGCAGTGTCGCACCTACATAGGTGTGAAGGGAGTCTGAGGCATCGTATTTTGGCTAACAGCCTATTTAATAGGAAAATGTAAAAAACATTCATGATGTCAGGACAGTACAGTAATCCAAAGCAACTTTTACCATTATAGTTAGACTACTTATACATGATTTTGACTGGTTGCTATTGATTTGCTGCTGTTTTCATGCAATATTTTTAGTAGCTTACTGAACAACCCTAAATGTATGTTAATACATTACAGAGTACTAGATATAATGAAACAATTCTGTCATGTATAAAACACAGAAATGCTCTCTCTGCCATCTCTGACCACCTTCTTTTTTTTAAAAATCAGAATAAAATGTATTAACAACTTTTAACAGTTCAATAAACAATGCACATTCCGAAGTATTACATTTATACAATACCTTCATAGAGGTTTATAAAACAGATTAAACCTGAGATGTCATTAGTCATTATATCTCACAGTATATGCCTCCATAGATATTGTTTAGGAAGACATTCTCATCATATCTCTTCCCCAGTACTTTAAATTAAACGCACTCCAAAGGTGATGACACACTGAGTGGTTGAGTTTCCATGTTAAGTCAAAAGCCTATCAAGAATCAGGTCTAATGGAGCCAAGCCGGGGGTAGCTATCCAGCATCCCCAGATCTTATTGAACCGGGTTGGGCTGCCTCTATGCTGATATATCAAGTGTTCATATCTCAAAGTTAATCCCATCCCAACCACGACACTACCTGCCTGGAGTTTGCATGTTCTCCCTGTGCCTGCGTGGGTTTCCTCCGAGTACTCCGGTTTCCTCCCACACTCCAAAGACATGCTGGTAGGTTGATTGGATCCTGTCTAAATTGTCCCTAGTATGTATGAATGTGAATTAGGGACCTTAGAGTGTAAGCTCCTTGAGGGTAGGGACTGATGTGAATGTACAATGTATATGTAAAGCGCTGCATAAATTGATGGTGCTATATAAGTACCTGAAATAAATAAATAATAAATAAATAAAAATATTGGCTAATCACATCTCTAAAGTTGGAGAGGTTTGAGAGATCCAGTGTCGCAAGATCAGCTTTCGAGTTTGGAACAGTGCTCTGGACACCGCCTCTCTGATATATTTGTCCATTATAACCTCATCCAGTATACCCAATTAGCAAGGTTTAGGGTCAAGAGAGACGGTTACTTGAAACGTATTGTTGATGGTGTTTACTATGCCAGTCCAAAAGCGGTGCAACTTTGGGCACCGCCAAAGGAGATTTATCAGGTCCCCATTAGTTCCCTTGCAACTTGCACATAATCGGTCTGGGCGGAGTCCAAGAGTAAACAATTTAAGTGGGGTACGATGAACTTGCAATAATATATACAGTTGGGACAGTCTTTGGGTTACATTTAAAGAACAGCCGTGGACCAATTCCAGTACCTCCGACCACTGATCCCCATCTATATCACCCGCATCCTCCACCCATTTTCCCATAGCCGTGTTGGGAAAACTCTCCAAGTACTCTGGCAGCAGCATCGCATAGCACCTGGAGATGAACTCTTTAGTGGATATGGATTGCTGCATCATATTGAAAAGAGGAGTGGGAGATAGCACCACCTGCTCTAAGGATGCTTGTGCTTGAATGAAGTGCTGTAATTGAAGGTAGGGGAAGTACATTTTGTTTGACAAACCATATGTGGCTTGCATCTGGGCAAATGGGAGCAACTTGCCATTGCTAAAAATGTGATGGAGGTGAGTAACACCATATGCGCGCCACGGAGCTGCACATTGTAGCTTTGCCAATTCCAGGTAAGTATTGTTGTTCCAGATGGGGCTGTGACTAGCAAATCCTGACACTCTTTGTAGTTTTGCTTTGAAATAAATCTTATGTAGTAACCAATACACGGGGTACCTTTTGTTTGACTGTAAGAAGAGCTGGGCCTCAAGGGCTTCCAGAAGAGTCTGAGCCTCTACACAGCGTAACGGCACAGCTAATTTGGAATCAGTGTTTGTTTTCCCCTCGGTCAATACACCATTCATGCTGTTCAGCAGCTGCTGCAGCTGGACTGCCAGGTAGTACAGCCATGGGTTCGGGAAAGCTAGGCCCCCATTATCCTTGGACCTCTGGAGTTGTTTTATCCTGACTCTAGCAGGGCCTGATTTCCATAGTAGCGAGTGAAATATGGAATTTACCACTCAAAATATTTTAAGGGGTATAACCACAGGTGTATTGTGGAGGAAATAGAACAGCTGGGGCATTAAGATCATTTTTGCTAAATTAGCTCTACACACCATTGACAGCAGTAGTTTAGACCACAAATTCACCTTATTCCTAAACCATGACAGTAGGGGAAATATGTTCAAATGACAATAGTCCACAATCTCAGCCAAGATGATGATCCCCAAATATCTTAACTGCCCCACTATAGGCACTGGGCAAAAGACCACCTTCCTAAAGCAGATGTTGTCTGGCCGTCATGCTGTTCTTCTGGCTTCACTGCTTTGAGGGACTTTCCTGTAACAAATATTCTGATAAGAACTTTGACTTTCCTGATCTGAATTCTTTCTGTCACTGAAGCCTGTGGATCAAAACAACAGACATGATATTAGCATTTTTAAATGAAGCCACCAAGCACAATCCCTGCATTTCTTGCATGTGAGGAAAATAGGTAAGCAGCACTAAATCTCAATTACTTGACCTGTGGTAGGGTTTCTTGATTTTAAAAGAACTCTCACTATATGCTTGGCATGTTAAATCCCTAAAGAAGGCTGTGCACATAACCCTTCTCCTGGTGCTGTGGTTTGGAAATAAAATGCTGTCTTTATTACTGTCAGTGCTGACTGTAGCTCCACCTTAGACAGAGGCCCAGGTTATGGGTGTTCCCATGTGGGAGGCACAGCCTGTACTGAAGTCACAGCCCCCTCTTAATTCTTCAGCCCTTCTTGCCCTGCATCCCTATGCCTCCTCTGCTCAATTTGTACAAATAAAAGGCTAAGCCTGCCACCTCCCACAGCCCTCTCTTGATTCTGCAGCAATATCTCCTCTGTTACTGTTAACAGACTGAGCCCACAACCTCCCACAGCCATCAGCTAGTGCACAGGAGATTATTACAATAGTAGCTGGGGGCTTGTGTTGTGTGAATGACAGCAGCTTTTACTTCTCCCGTTGACATTATTGGGGCTCAGTGTCGACATCTGAAATTTACTAAAGTTCAACTAACCTGCCATGAACCAAAACCCAGGTTTGTTCAGCTCATTACTAATAGTGATAAGCCAATGGTTCGGACTGAATATTGGCTGCTCTGGCATTCCGATGAATGCCTGAACTTTAGCCCGTCTGACTCCCTGTTTGACAACTCATATATAGCTGATTTTAGCTTGAGGAACTGTCATTCAGCTATGAGTACTACGGGATTGGTGGCATGCTTCGGGTTGACTTTTTTTTTGGGAGGAGTTAGTCGGCGGCAGGCATTGTTATTAACCCCTTGACGACCTGCTCACGCCGATATATGTCGGCAGAAGGGCACGTACAGGCATATAATGTACCTGTACGTTGCCCTTTAAGACGTGGTATTGTGGGCGCGCGCCTGCCCGTGAGCTCCGTGAGTGTGATCGCAGGTCCCACGGACTCGATGTCCGCGGGGATACCCGCGATCATCTCACGGAGAGGAGGAATGGGGAAATGCTGATGTAAACAAGCATTTCCCCATTCTTCCTAGTGACAGGAAACTGATCACAGCTCCATGTGATTGGGAACGGTGATCAATGTCATGACACACGTAGCCCATCCCCCTCACAGTTAGAACACATCCCTAGGACACTTAACCGCGCTGCATCGCTCCCTACTGGTTAACCCCTTCACTGCTAGTCACATTTACACAGTAATCAGTGCATTTTTAATCACACTGATCGCTGTATAAATGTGAATGGTCCCAAAATAGCACCAAAAGTGTCCGATCTGTCTGCCATAATGTGGCAGTCATGATAAAAATTGCTGATTGCCACCATTAACAGTAAAAAAAAAAAAATTTATAAAAATGCCATAAACCTATCCCCTATTTTGTAGACGCTATAACTTTTGCTCAAAAGAATCAATAAACGCTTATTAGGATTTTTTTTACCAAAAATATGTAGAAGAATACGTATCAGCCTAAACTGAGGAAAAAGAATGCTTTTTTATACATTTTTTGGGGATATTTATTATAGCAAAAAGTAAAAAATATTGCTTTTTTTTCAAAATTGTCACTCTGTTTTTGTTTATAGCGCAAAAAATAAAAACCGCAGAGGTGATCAAATACCACCAAAAGAAAGCTCTATTTGTGGGAAAAAAAGGGCATCAACTTTGTTTGGGAGCCACATTGCACGACCCCACAATTGTCAGTTAAAGCGACGCAGTGCCGAATCGCAAAAAACGCTCTGGTCTTTGGCTAGCCAAATGGTCGGTGGCTGAAGTGGTTAATGATGGATTTATAGCAAAGATTTTTATTTTTTTAATAAAGGACTTGTGTGGGTCTTAAGTCTTTTTTTCTAAGTGACATCTTTTTTATGGTTGGGTAGGGGTTTTATGTACCCCATACTCCTTAATGTAGGTGGGTGGTATCTAGGAACCCCCTTATTATTAAAGGTGCTTCCACATTTTGATAAGCCCCCTGCTTGTAGACCCCCACAACAACCATCCAGAGTTGTTAGGAAGAGGCCCTTGTCCTCACCAACATGGACATGGTGCTTCTTCAGGGGAAGGCCCTCCTGGTCAGGCACCCCCTATGTTGAAAGCATTTGGCCTCTTATGGGCCACGCACTGGCAAATATCATTTCATTGCCAGCTTCTTTTAAAAAGAAAACAGCACACAGACTCCTCCAAAGCTCCCCCAAAATACACAGAAGACCCTTTTTTAATGAAGAAACTTTTTTTGCTTTGTAAGTGTCAGTGCTGCTGTAGCACTTTCTGTATTTCACAGAGATGCGCCTCTTTAATAGTGTAGCACTAACTCTCGGTGGAGCTGCTGGTTTAAGTGGGCTTGTTACCTTCACTCTCCTTCCCTCTGTTTTACCGGCACCGGGTCTAGGGTTCCATTGAGTTTACCTCTGGACGATACACGCACCAACACTTGAATACGTTTTCAATGCTTTATTAAACGATTTACTAAGGATGTAGCAGGAAAGAGGCAGAAGGGAAACTGCAGAAGAAACTCAAATATCTTCTTATAAGGTTCTTGACAAATGTCCTGGTAGAATTTGGATAATATAATAGAGTGCGCTCCCATCATGGGACACACTCTTTGCTCGCCTGGATAGGCCTCTCTCACTTGCCTAGCAGCCAGTACGTAGCACGAACAAAAGTCTCTGCCACAGACTTGTTTGGGGTAAACCTGTACGGTCCTCTGACACAGGATGAACCAGTTTTTCTGTAGTGAACGTCAGTCAAAGTGCTTGAACCTTTAAGCCAACCCGGCAACACTATGCTGTATAATTACTTTTAGGATGCGTCCTCCAATCGAGTCACCAGGCCCCTCTCCAGACCAGCACGCTGCGTGATCCTTCCATGACGGGTCCTCTCCTGGGATCTCCTTGGTTGTCCAGCTTCTTCCCTTTCTGGATAGACAGCTCAGGACCATTCCTCGGCTGCTGTGGTAGGCCCCAGACAAGCTTCAGGGCCCACGTATGCGCCGTAGCGGCGTGGGCCTCCGGAACGGAGGACCACGAGATTGCTCTCTAACGCATACCTGTCGGCCAGGAGGGCCAGCAGGTGGCTGTAAAACCGAACCCCTAATATGGCGTCTGTCCCATATATACCCTCGCCCAGAATGCAACTCAGAGAACCACCTCCACCGAGTTATCTCCGGGACAGAAGTGCATCCATACGCTTCAACACATTGCCTTTCCAACACTGACCAGCAATAACAGCGACACCCACCGGCCAGTCTGGAAACACACACAACGTAAGCCAAGCTGGAACAGAGGCAAACTTAACCTATTTAACGAACAAGTTACTAAATTTACCTAACATAAGGTAGATCGCAAATCTACCAGCACTACATAGGGATGAGCCGAACACCCCCCGGTTCGGTTCACACCAGAACCTGCGAACGGACCGGAAATTTGCACGAACGTTAGAACCCCATTGACGTCTATGGGACTCGAACATTCAAAATCAAAAGTGCTAATTTTAAAGGCTAATTTGTTTGGTATTGTCCTAAAAAGGGTTTGGGGACCCGGGTCCTGCCCCAGGGGATATGTATCAATGCAAAAAAAACTTTTTAAAACGGACGTTTTTTCGGGAGCAGTGATTTTAATGATACTTAAAGTAAAAAAAAAAAAAAAGTGAAATATTCCTTTAAATATCGTACCTGGGGGTGTCTATAGTATGCCTGTAAAGTGGCACGTGTTTCCCGTGCTTAGAACAGTCCCTGCACAAAATGTCATTTTTAAAGGAAAAAAAGTCATTTAAAACTGCTTGCGGCTTTAATGTAACGTTGGGTCCTGGCAATATGGATGAAAATCAGTGAGACAAACGGCATGGATACCCCCCAGTCCACTACCAGGCCCTTTGGGTCTTGTATGGATATTAAGGGGAACCCCGCACCCAAATTAAAAAAGGAAACAGCAGTATACAGGCTCTGTACTCTGAACAGCAGTATACAGGCGGTGAAAACAAGACAGGGACTGTAGGTTTGTTGTTAAGTAGAATCTGTTTGTAATTTTGAACTGGTACATTTTTAACATGTTTAGCTCCAGCCAAAAAATCTATTTTAAGCTTTTTGGAAAACATAGGGAAGGGTTATCACTCCTGTGACATTTGTTTTGCTGTCTGTGCTCCTCTTCAGAAGATTTCACCTCACTTTTTGTCCCAATGACAAATGTTTTTTGAAAATGTGGGTTTTTTTGTGAAACAAGGATTGGTGATAAAGCATCAGTGGAAAGGAGAAATGTTTTCCCCATATTAACATTACAGGAGAGAATTTCCCTTCCTACGGGTAGATTTCATCTCACTTCCTGTTGTCTCCTTTCGTTTGCAAGTAGGAGTCATTTGTACTGTAAGTTGGATGTTTGAAAGTAGGGGCCTGCCCTATATACTCAGCAGAAATTTGGGCCTTAGGTGTTGTTGTGGCCACAACACTGTAAGCCCTCACAGGGCCCTGCTGTGAAATATTAGATCAAGAATTGTAATTACATGCCCCTGTTGAACAGGGGCAGAGAAATTGGGCCTTTGGTGGTGGTGGTGGTGCTGGTGCCACAACACTGTAAGTCCTCACTCGCTGTTGGTGGGTGCAGAAATGGGCCCTGCTGTGAAATATTAGATCAAGAATTGTAATTACATGCCCCTGTTGAACAGGGGCTGAAAAATTGGGCCTTAGGCACTGGTGCTGGTGCCACAACACTGCAACCCCTCACAGATACTCTAGATGGAACGCAGGAACGAGCCCTGCTGCAAAGTATTGCATCAAAAATTGTAATTACATGCCCCTGTTAAACAGGGGCTGAAAAATTGGGCCTTTGGCGTTGGTGGCGGCACACAGAACCAAAAATGTTCTTACAAGCTATCAGCGTGATCATTGAGGAGGAAGAGAATAATTACTCAGGATAGTCACTCAGCATCAGCATAGGCAGTCTTTGAAGGGATCTGAGATTTCAAAAAAAATTATTCGGTTACATCAGCATCAGGTGCTTGGTAGCTGGTGGTGATCCAAGACTGATTCATTTTTATGAAGGTCAGACGATCGACCGAGTCATGGACAGACACACCCTGTGATCAGGTACAAAGCCTCCAGCAACACTGAATGTGCGTTCCGAAAGAACGCTGGATGCAGGACAGGCCAGTAGCTCAATTGCATACTGTGCAAGCTCTGGCCAGTGATCCATCCTCAAGACCCAGTAACCCAGGGGATTTTTGGTGGGAAAGGTGTCCAAGTCATATCTTGCCCCTAGGTATTCCTGCACCATTTAAAACAGATGCTGGCGATGGTCCGCAGCCCCATATTTGGGGCTGCGGACTAAAAAATTGTCTGAACGCATCAGTCAGACGGCCACTGTGCAGAGCTTGCAAAAAAATAACTTGTAGCTTATTTAACTGCCTGCGGTAGTGATAGGATCAGGAAAACACCACCAACCTTCTACAGGTAGCTTTAGCTGAACACTGTGCAGAGCTCGCACTACACTAACTTGTAGTTTTAGCTGAACACTGTGAGCAGGACGCACTACACTAACTTGTAGCTTTATCTGAACACTGTTCAGAGGACGCACTACACTAACTTGTAGCTTTAGCTGAACACTGTGCAGAGGTCGCACTACACTAACTTGTAGTTTTAGCTGAACACTGTGAGGAGGACGCACTACACTAACTTGTAGCTTTAGCTGAACACTGTGCAGAGGTCACACTACACTAACTTGTAGCTTTAGTTGAACACTGTGAGGAGGACGCACTACCCTAACTTGTAGTTTTAGCTGAACACTGTGCAGAGGTCACACTAAACTAACTTGTAGCTTTAACTGAACACTGTGAGGAGGACGCACTACACTAACTGTAAATAGTCTAGCTGCCTGACTGTGGTACTAAGGATCAAAAGAACACCAGCAATTTTCTTCAGGTAGCTGTAAATACTGTAACAAGACAAGCCTGCCTGTCAGTAGGAAGATAACAGGAATGGATCTAGCTAAACTGAATACAGTGTATATATAGATATATACAACACCTGGGATGCATATATATACACAATACACTGTAAGTGCAGCTAACTCACTGACTGTCCTGCCTAATCTAGCTAACTCAAATGAAATGACACGTCTCTCTCTCTCTCTAAGCACGCCGGAACACACTACACAGGGCCATGCAGGCGGCCTTATATTGTGTGGGGCGTGTTCTAAACCCCCTGAGCCATAATTGGCCAAAGCCACCCTGGCTTTGGCCAATTACAGCTCTCTCTACTGACGG
This sequence comes from Aquarana catesbeiana, assembly GCF_042186555.1. Lineage (NCBI taxonomy): Eukaryota > Metazoa > Chordata > Amphibia > Anura > Ranidae > Aquarana > Aquarana catesbeiana. The sequence goes on along the minus strand of NC_133328.1, from coordinate 436,635,198 downwards.
CGCTGTGATTGGCCAAGCATGCGAGTCATAGTGCATGCTTGGTCAATCATCTGCAGCAATGCACTGCGATGCCGCAGTGAATTATGGGCTGTGACGCGCCACACGAATTTGGTGCGAACGGCCCATATCGTTCGCAATGCGGCGAACGGGCGAACAGACGATGTTCGAGTGGAACATGGGTTCGACTTGAACACGAAGCTCATCCCTAGTGAGCATGCCATGTAGTTTACACCGGTCGCATACTGTCCTCTTATTGGGTGTTCTGAGATTGCAAATAGGACTTAATACTACATATTTGCAATTTGCCATGCAGGCGGCCTTATATAGTGTAGGGCGTGTTCTAAACCCCCTGAGCCATAATTGACCAAAGCCACCGTGGCTTTGGCCAATTACAGCTCTCTCTAATGACGGCGAAGTGATTGGCCAAGCATGCGGGTCATAGTGCATGCTTGGCCAATCATCAGCCAGCAATGCACTGCGATGCCGCAGTGAATTATGGGCCGTGACGCACCACACGAATTTGGCGTGAACAGCCCATACCGTTCACAATTCGGCGAACGATCGAACAGCCAATGTTCGAGCGAACATGGGTTCGACTCGAACGTGAAGCTCATCCCTACTCTTTAACTACTTAAGGACCAGCTGCCGTCATTATAAGTCGCTACTTTGACGTTAAATACCATTGTTATGACAGCAGCTAGCTGCCATAACCCCGGTATTTTTAAAAATGGCGGACTGTCCTCTTTCAGTTAAAAATGGTCTCAGTGGCGGATTTGCCACAAGATCACTTTTATCGGGGGCGGGAGAGGGGCCCCCCTCCCTCCGCGCTCCGGTCGTGTCCGCCGCTTACTGGAGCCGTATGAAGTAGTCACTTCCGCCCAATGCTCTTAAAGAGGGCTTTTTTTTTTTTTTCAAATGACATTAATTTTTTTTTTTCTTTTGCATTTTTGAGATCAAATTTAAAAGGTCCTGCCATCCCTTGTAATAGGAATAAAAGTGACCCTTTTTTTTTTTTTTTTTAAAGGACAGTGTCGGTCTGGTAAACTTAGCGTTCACAATGGATACAGCACTTTCGTCACGCTGCAATGTTAAAAATGGTTTAATACAGTGCACTCTCTTCTTCTTTATAATGTGACAAGAATTAAGTAGTTTTGATGCTCATATTCACACACACTTCTCACAAACTTATTTCGTTACTATTTATCGGGATTCCCTCAATATATTTTGATATCTCACATCTGACAACATATTTTTTTTATTTTTTTTGGACTTTAATGTAGATTCTTTTTTTGTTTTTCTCTTTTTTAATTTTGTTTTTTGGTGATTTTGATTTGTACTCCCGAAAATGTTTGTGTGTTTTTTGTGACAAGTTCCCACAACACCATTGATATGTTGTTCTATTTGATCTGTAGGAGATTGTTTGGTGTTGTTGTCCCTTGTTAATTTCACATTGTACTTTAGAAATGTACCTGAATCGTCACCAACAAACTGTCCTTTTTGGACGAAAACACACACAGGAGAGTAGAATTTACCTAAAAAAATTTTATTAAGGATTCACAACTATAAACAAAGAGGGAGGCAACGCTGGAGAAACTGCAGAAGTGGGCGAAGCCTTGGACCCCCAGGGCAGACATCAATTATTTAAAAGCAAAATTGGTGGCCTGAGGAGACCTTATCTAAGGGAGGGCAGTGTGGTCCAGAAGTCCCAGAGATCCGGAAAGCAGCAGATGACATCTATGTCCCCAGGCTGTGGTCATACGAGAGACTGCAGCTTTTGTCAGACCAGACTGAACCCAGGGCAATCACTCTTTGGTCTTCCTTCCACGCTTCCTTCCAGCCTTTGGCTGTGGTGGTGGAGTTGTGGCAGCAGGAGGAGGAGGAGGAGGAGGAGGATCGTCGATCTCAATGACATCCGTCTTGTGTGTCAGTTCCCCACTCTCCCCCTTACGTAGGACTTTATAAATCAGGTCCTCAGAGATCTCGCGTTGGCCCTCCTGCATGCCCTGCAATTTGGTGGCAGCCATGCAGGCAAAGGCCTCTTCAGGACTGGGGAAGGCTCTGAGGGACGCCGAAGCCTCCTGGATCAGCCTGTACGCTGAATCCTGCACAGGACTGGGAGTCATCTTCCTGGCTCGTTTATGTGGCAGGCGGAGGGGAGGAACCTGAGACTCAGTCAGGCTGCGACTTGTCCCAGGCTTCTCTTGGCTGCCACTTAGCCCCGCCTCCTCCTGGCTGCCACTAATCCCCGCCTCCTCCTGGCTGCCACTAATCCCCGCCTCCTCCTGACTGCCACATTCCACAGCCTCCTCCTGGCTGAGGTCTTCCTGTGTATGAAAAAGGGACATAGTTTTAGTATTGTTTTCATCAATCACACACAATTTTCACCTCCTGACTGCTGCAAATTGAATGTTAACAAATATAACAGACTATCCTTCTGAGCCCAGCATTTTGCATTCTTGTCCCAATTTTGGGTGCCCACTACTGTCTATTGATATGTAAAACACTTTTTTTAATCAGCAATTAATAAACAATAATAACATCTAGTAAACATCATTTATTTATTGCCCAGAAATCTGTAGAAGAATGCTATACCTGACTCCAGCTGGGCTCCTCCACTTCTTCCTGGCTGGAAGGCCCAGGTTGGACATCGGAAGCCTCAGCTGGGGTGGAAGGAAGAGTGGAAGGAAGAGTGGAGAGGGATTGCCTGACTTCAGTGTGGACTGACAGAAATCGCAGTCTCTCGTAGTACCACAGCCTGGGGACATAAATGTCATCTGCTGCAGCTCTGGATCTCTGGGAATCTGTGACCTTCTTGCGCTCCCTAAGATAAGTGCTCCTCAGGCCACCAATTTTGGCTTTTAAATAAGGGATGGTTGCCGTGGGGACCACCGGCTTCACCAACTCCAGCAGTTTCTACAGCGCTGCCTGCCTCTTTTGTTTGTGGTTATAGTGGGGGTGTCTCACTTGCCACAGACAGGGCAGCTCCCTGTACTTGTCAATGAACAGGGGCAGGAAATTGTGGTCGTTGAACCCATCCATTTTCTCTGCAAGACACAACACAAGACAAACCCTAATGTCAGGCCAAACTCCCCTAATCTTGTTACAATATAGGCTTCCATTTCGAAGCAGTATAGGCCCAAGTTTAGATCCTACCTTCGTTAGCGCGATCGGCGTCTCCGATGCTCCTTCCTCCGCTCACAGATCATACGTAAGACGCGTGTTACGATTTATACACACTGCGCATGTGTATAACTCCGCCCGCCCCTGACGTTCTTTCTATTCTATTCCCCGCCCCTTTTCGTTCGGCGCAGTGGGGGAAGAGCACATGGCGGATAGACAGCAGGATCGTGCTAATTACAGCAACGAGGAGGAGGAGGAAAGGCCGGAGCCTGAAACGTCCCGATCCAGAAGGAGATTAAAGGACTCAAATATGTCCTTTGGGGAGATGTTGGAAATGGTGGACATCCTGAAGAAGGCCGACTATGATGGAAAGTATGGGCCTTACCCCAACCCCAATGTCCAAAAGGCCAAGATCATGGCGAAAGTGGTCAGGAGTCTGCACCGGAAATTCGGGGTATGACGATCAAAAGATCAGCTCAGGAAGCGGTGGTCGGACCTGAAATTACGAGAACATGAGCAGTACAGAAAGATCTGGAGAGTGCTGCAAAAAAGTAAGTAGTTGTGCTGTGTTCCTATTTTTTTTGTGTTTATTACGTTCGTGCTGCTCCATGTGCTTTTAGGAACTGTTGTACAGTTTAAAATGGCAACTTTCATGTTCATGGGCACATTATTCGTTCGGATCACACATTTTTATTTCGGACGATAAAATACCATTGTTTAGGCCATATGCATTTGGCCACCATTTTGACGCCCTATACTTGTCTTCAAAGAATTGGGTTGTGTAGATGGCTTTGTTACTAGAATGAAATGCAAACTAGATTCTGTGTAAGGAGAGGACACTGAGCAGCTGTTTTCACATCTGGATGCTGGAGCACTAGTGTGGGACCCCAGAACACCATTTTTATTAGGGGGGCCACACAGGTGCTCCAGTGTATACTATAGGGGGGTCTCCATCTGTGAAGCTTGTACTAAACAGGTAAAGTATTGCAGGTTGACAAAGGACACTAAAAAAGCTACATCTTGGAACTTGGCTAAAATAGACAATTGTACCCCACTTCCAAGCAATGTTTCCTATTTCTAGTTCTGCCATCAAATATCTGTGTGCTAATTATACCATTTTTGTTTTACATAGGGGAGAAAAGACTCGGAGGACACCCCTCATCCGAGGAGACCAGAGCCCCCCCCCTCTGGAAGAAGGGGAAATCCACCCAACACAAGATGAGCAGGAGGAAGAAGACGTGGTGGAACTAGTCACCACAACAGGTGAGTGTCTGCAACCACAGGCTCAGATAAGAGATGGATGGCGGCATTTTTATTAGACCTAATTTATTTTGGGTTTCCTCTCTTTTTAGGTGATCGTGAGGTTGTGGATGAAGATCCTTTCACATCCGAAAGTGCCCAGATCCTGATCGGGGAGATCATGGGGTGTAATTTACAATTGGAAAACAACAAGCAAAACATCAATGATGTTATTCCAAAATATAAAAACATCATTGATGTTTTGGGGCGAGTTTAAAACCCCTCCAAATCACTTTCTTCTTTTGTGTGCTACAATGTGCGAAATGTTTTTGTGATTTTTCCCAAAGCCAAATTTGGAGGATGCACACAGTGTGTCAAAATGTGCTATCTGCCATCACAGGAGATCAATGGACGCGTTTTGGGGGTGCAACCCCTTCCTCAATAATAAAGTAGCGGTGGGGAAGGGCTTTCTCCCCCAAAACACGTCCCTTGATCCACCGTGATGGCAGGTCGCACATTTTGACATTGGGAAATTTGTGTGCATCTTCCAAATTTGGCTTTTCAAGGGGTGATTTCCCCCCATCTGTACGCAATATCAAACACAGTTCCTAAATACTCATGTCTGATATTGCCTTCAAGTTCTACCAAATGTGAACTTTGTAAGATCAAGATTTGTGTCTTTCTTGTGGGTTTTACACAGGCCTGTTTTCTATAAAATGCACATTTTGATTTTGGATAATGACACCACAAAAATTGTTATACAACAAACATTTTGGTTTGTCAGAAAAACCTTTGGTAAATGCACATGTGATTGTGCAGGTATTAAAAAGATTGTTCATCAAGAATGTGTGGATTATTGTCTCAAAGCTACAACACTTTTGGGGTGATGTAATTGTTGTTTTATGAGAAAATGGGGGTAATTTCCTAAGGGCAAATCCTCTTTGCACTACAAGTGCAGTTTCAGTGCAGTTGCAAGTGCACTTGTAGTGAAAAGTGTCTTTGCATTTAGTAAATAACAGCCAACAGTGCTTTGTAGAAGGTTACACAATCACGCCATTTTCTGCACTCCACACATTTCTGTCAGGGTCAGCTCAAACAAACACAAGCAGTAAATGTCCACAAAGAAGAGCCTGGGGGGAGATGCCTGTCGAGAACTTGAGGTCCTGCTGGCTTCTCCCTGTCGCCAAGTACTGCAGGGTAGCGGCCAACCTCTGCTCCGGAGTAATGGCTTGCCTCATGCAGGTATCCTGCCTGCTGATATAGGGGGTCAGCAAAGCCAACAGACGGTGAAACACGGGGTCCGTCATCCTGAGAAAGTTCCTGAAATCATCAGGATTATTCTCACGGATCTCACGGAGCAAAGGCATATGACAGAACTGGTCACGCTGAAGCAACCAATTCTTGGTCCATGAACTCCTCCCCACCCTGTTCATGGACTGGACTTGTGTCAAGGTCAGGACCCCAACACCAAGCCCCCGCACAGCACGAACTCTACGAGGAGTACGCATACGAAACATGGCTAGAAAACGGTCGGCTGCTCAGAACGAAGTAACAGAACGCACTGAAGAACAGCAAGGCCTGTGAAGAGCGACCTGAAAGCCAGTAACGAACGAACAAGAATACAATGACTACCTAAAGTCACGCGGAACTTGCTTGCACGCACTGAAGAGCAGATACAAACCCACAAGCACAAACTGAACGGCAGAAAACGATCTGAAAGCCACGAGTCTGAAAAAGCGTGAATCGTCTCTCACCAAACTTTTACTAACACGAGATTAGCAAAAGGAGCCCAAAGGGTGCCGCGCTTGGTTCTGAACCGGCCTTTTCTAGTCTCGTCGTACGTGTTGTACGTGACCGCGTGGTTGTCGATCGGAAATTCCGACAACTTTGTGCGACCGTGTGTAGGCAAAACAAGTTTGAGCCAACATCCGTCGGAAAAAATCCTAGGATTTTGTTGTCGGAATGTCCGAACAAAGTCCGACCGTGTGTACGCCCTATAAGTCTGGAAAATAGGCCCGGTCCTTTTAGGGCACCCCTAGACATATACATTTAAAAATTGAACATTTTTAGTGTTTCACTTTAAGCATTTATAAAAGATCACTGCTCTTGGCTTACCTGATGCTGCAGGCATCATCCCAGTATCAAAATTTTCATCTGGCAATTCCCTTAAAAGTAGAAGTGATTAAAGTGTCTATAAAGCCACTCGATCACTTCTACAAGTGGGGGAAGGGGGTCATCCCTCCCACCACCACTACCACTGGCGGCATCTGCTGCACTGAACAGAGAGAGAACTGATATTGTTCCTCTCTCTCTCTGTGAGATCAGAAACCAAAGCGATGAAGATTTAGTCTCTTCCAGTTTCGGTTTTATGTTTACAAGCTGTTACCAGCTTGTAATAACATACATGCTTGTAAAATGCTTTGGATGCCAAAGGAGAGACCCGGGGTCTAATAGACCCCAGATCTCCCCATAAAGAGGACCTGTCACAACCCATGCTATCACAAGAAATTTTATTTATCCTTTGTGATAGCAAGAAAGTTGATTAAAAAAATGAAATGTACAGTGTTAACCAATTGCCCTCCGGAAGATTTACCCCCCATTCATGACCAGGCCATTTTTTTACGCTATGGCACTGCGTTATTTTAACTGACAATTGAATGGTTGTGTGACGCTGTACCCAAATAATATGTATGTCTTTTTTCCCTACAAATAGAGATTTCTATTTGTAGGGAAAAATAGGTAGTATTTGGTAGTATTTAATCATGCGCTTTTTTATTTTTTGCGCTATAAATAAAAAAAGGCCAACAATTTTGAAAAAAATATATATTTTTTTACTTTCTGCTATAAAACACATCCAATACAAAAATTGAAAAAATCACTAGCAATGGCGATGATCAGCGACTTTTAGCAGGACTGCAATATTGTGGTAAAACAGTCGGACACTAACTGACACTTTTTGGGGACCAGTGACACTAATACAGTGATCAGTGCTAAAAAATATGCACTGTCACTGTACTAATGACACGGGGCGATCAAAGGGTTAACTGTGTGCCTAGCTAGTGATTTTGTGTACTGTGGGAGGTGCTTTTTACTAGGGGAAGGCATGCATCCATGTTGCCTTCCCTACTAACAGAAAGGCGATCTAGCTTGTTTACAGACAATCGTACTCTCTATGTACTGAAGGATCGGCAGACATCGAGTCTGCGATACCCACAGATCAGCTCCTGCTGTGTATAATCACAGCAGAAGTGGACTACAGGGGGCGCACATGCACGTCCCCTACCCGGAAGTGTCATATCACATACCAGGTACGTGATCCGGTGCAGCAGTGCCACTTTGCGCCATACTGTATATGTAAGTTATATGGTCGGTAAGGGGTTAAAAAAAGTTAATTTCAAATAAAAGAAATAATAAAAAAATTAAATAACAGTGTCCTTGACCCCAAATGCAAACTCACATGTAGGTACCGCACACATATGTTAATGGCCATCGCACCACACATGTGAAGTATCACTGTGAACATCAGAATGAGAGCAATAATTGTGTGTAATTCTAAACTGGTAACCTGTAAAGGCTTTTAAAGTGCCACCTATGGATAATTTAACCACTTGCTGACCGGCTCACGCTGATATACATCGGCAGAATGGTTCTCCTGGGCAAACTGACGTTCCTGTACATCAGTCCGTAAAAGCAGGATAGCCCACGGGTCCCGTGGACTCGATGTCTGCCAGCGGCCCACGATTGCAGGGAGGAGAGGCAGAATGGGGAAATGCAAACAAGGCATTTCCCCATTCTGCCTACTGACATGACATGGATCTACTGTTCCCAGTGATTGGGAACACCCGCCCGCCCCTCTCTATCCCCACACAGCTCGTGCTGTTATATGGGTAATGTAGTTCGTTACCCTCATCTTCTTCTGTTCCCATGCCGCTCTCCTGCTTCCACCGCCCCATTGGATGTCGGCAGACATGTGACCGGCACGCATACACATTTAAACCTCCCCGTCTCACACTGCCCACAGATGATGGATGGGCTGCCATCCCGGTGTTTCTCCCTGCATAAGGTACTTTTCAAATCACCTTCCTGTTGCCACATTTTTCTTGTCAAAAGAAGTTTATTGAGTATACAATGTTATAAAGATACATAAAGTAAGTTTACCAGGATCTATAAAGTAAGCTCATTGTTTTACAGTAGTGTTTATATAGGTAAATATCATGAAATTTCAAATATTAAACATTGGGTTCACGTAAACCTAAATTAAAGATATATATCATTTCCTTAGTTACTTTTGTAGGTATTTAAATGATTTATACCTACTATACATATTGTTTACAAGTAGAGTGTATATAGGTCAAATAAATTCTGATACTGAGCTTTAATCGTAAGGTGGAGAAAAGGAAAGAGAAAGAAGAAAAAGGGTTGAAAGGTAGAGGTATGGTCCACAAGGTTGTCCCGCTCGTCAGTTTATTATTCTTTTTAGTTCTCTTTGAAGCCTTAGAATGGGTGTCTCTGTAAGTCATTTAATCTGTTACCAGATGGCAACAGGACAGAGTCATTGAAGTTTGACAGGAACTGTTGTTTTATCCAAGGATGCCAAAGTTTTTCAAATTTTGGAATTTGATTTTGATCGATGGCTACCATCTTAGCATGGGACATTGTATTATTCATTCTGTGAATTGTTTCTGCTAGTACCAATGTAGGAGATTTCCATGCCTTGGCCACTGTTTGTTTTGCAGCCGTTATTAGTTGGATCATGAATTTGAATTGAGAGAGTGTTAACCATTCCGGTTTTAGATTAAGTAAAGTTAAATATGGATCTGGTTGTATTATTTTTTAAAATATTTTAGATGCAATCACGAAGACTTCCTTCCAGAAGGTTTGGATTACTGGGCACGTCCACCATATGTGTAAATATGTGCCTATTTCTGGGCATCCTCGAAAACAAAGAGCTGAGGTATTAGGTGAATATTTTGCCACTCTAGCGGGTACAAGGTACCAGCGAGTTAGGACTTTATAATTTGTCTCCAGTGCTAAGATGTTGGGTGAAGATGACTTAGATGTGAGCCATATGTTAGACCAGTCCGTGTCTTCTAAAGTTCGTCCCAGGTCCTCCTCCCACCTCTGAACGTAAGAGGGTCTATTAAGATTTGCTACTCCATATAATTGATTATAAAGTGATGAAATTGTGCCTTTAGCAAATGGATCTTTTGTACAGATTGATTCAAAAATGGATAATTGGGATAATGGTGTATCCCCCTTTAGGAATGGTGTATAGAAATTTTTGATTTGGAGATATCTAAATATCTCAGAGTTTGGTAGATCATATTTTTCTCTAAGCGATGGGAATGAAAGGAATGATTTAGATGCTATGAAGTCATTTAGTGTCTGAATGCCTGATGTTGTCCAAGCTTTAAAAGAATTTGGGTAGATCCATGCCGGATAAAAGGCCGGATTTCTGATAAAAGAAAGGAGAGGATTGTGTGGAGATTGTAACTGATATTTGGTTTTTAGTTTATCCCAGAGAGATAAGAAGTGTTTTGTTATGGGATTATGAATTTTAAAGCTGTCATTAGGATCAAGCCATAATAAATTTGATATTAATAGAGGGTCATTTTCTGAAGCCTCTATAAATACCCATAATGGGATTTCCTGTTTTGCATGGTATTTGGACAGACTGGCCAAATGTGCTGCTCTGTAGTAGTTAGTAAAATTAGGGTATCCCAGGCCTCCTTTATTTTTGGGAAGATGTAGTGTGTGTATAGGTATACGTGGTTTAGAAGAGCCCCATATAAACGAAGTTGCTCTTTTTTGTACTATTCTCAAAAAATAGGAAGGAATTGGAATAGGGAGGACTCTGAATAGATAAAGCAATTTGGGTAGAATAGTCATTTTGATTGCATTAATCTTCCCTATCCAGGATAAAGTAAGTTGCGACCATTGTTTTATTAGATTTGTGATCTGTCTTAATACAGGAGGATAATTGGTTGAGAATAAGTCAGAATGAGATGCTGTTAAATGAATTCCAAGATATGGGATTGATTTTTCTGCCCATGTGAATGGGAGTGCAGCCCTAGCCGTGATCAATTCCATGTTTGTGAGTGAAATATTAAGCACTAGGCATTTCTTAGGATTAATCATAAGGCCGGATAGGGCTGCAAATCCATCAAGAGCTGGTATTAAGTTAGGACCAGAGACCTGTGGTGATGATAGAAAAAGTAATATATCGTCTGCAAATATACATAATTTGTGTGTAATACCTCCTACTTCAATGCCAGTAATGCCGCGTACACACGGTCGGACTTTTCGTCTACAAAAGTCCAACGGACGCTGACGGACTAAAGCTGGCTGGTAATCCGATCGTGTGTGGGCTTCTCCGGACTTTCAACTGACTTTTTTAGCCTAAAATCCGACGGACTTTAGATTTGAAGCATGCTTCAAATCTTTACGTCGTAAGTACGACGGACCCCGAAGTCCGCTCGTCTGTATGCTAGTCCGACGGACAAAAACCCATGCTAGGGCAGCTATTGGCTACCGGCTATGAACTTCCTTATTTTAGTCCGGTGTACGTCATCACGTACGAATCCGTCGGACTTTTGTGTGGTCGTGTGTAGGCAAGTCCGTTCGTTAGAAAGTCTGCTGCAAGTCCGCTGAAAGTCCGCCGGAAGTCTGTCGGACAGGCTGTCGGACTTTTGTAGACGAAAAGTCCGACCGTGTGTACGCGGCATTATAGTTTGGTTTGTTCTGATGTATTGGGCCATGGGTTCGAGTATAAGGGCAAATAATAAGGGAGATAATGGGCAACCCTGTCGGGTACCTCTTTCGATATTAAAGGCTTCAGATTTGTATCCAGCATATTTTATATAGGCTTTGGGTTTATTATATAATGCTTTGATCCATGTTAAAAAATGGGGTCCAAAACCCCATTTTTGTAATGAATATTGCATATATTGCCAGGATACTGTGTCAAATGCCCTCTTAATATCGAGAGATAGAAAACATAAAGGGATTTTCCGTTTTTTAGCAATATGTGCCAATAATACTGCCCTGCGTACATTATCGCCTGCCTGTCTATTTGGCATGAAGCCTACTTGATCTCTATGTATTAATTTTCCTATAATGCTATTGAGGCGTTTTGCTATTATTTTTGCTAATAATTTAATATCGAGGTTTAACAGAGAGATAGGCCGATAATTCACACAGGAAGTATCATCAGAAAGGGGTTTTGGGATCATACAAACAATTGCCATTAGTGTTTCTTGCCGAAAAGAATGTCCATCTAGAAGTTTGTTAAAAGTTTCAGTGAGAATGGGAGAGAGTATTTCTGAGAATGTTTTATAGTATAAAGCCGAGTAGCCGTCTGGGCCTGGTCTTTTGTTAAGTTTTAGGTCTTTTATGGCGTTAGCAACTTCATCTATAGTTATAGGCTCATCCAAACTGCTTTTTTGATTCTGAGATAACTCAGGTAAGGTTATTTTTGAGAAGAAGGATTCAGCCTCTGTAGGATTAAATTCATTGTTTGTCTTGTATAAAGTTGCGAGATGTGAGTGAAATTTATGGATTAAAAGTGTAAACATTTTTTGATAATTTCAAACGTATTGGTTTGAAAGATTTGTTAGTTGAATTTAATGCCCGAGCCAAATATGTACCTGGTTTGTTTGTATTCATGTAGAAATTGTGTTTGGAGCGTTTGAGGGATTTATCAACTGACTCAGTGAGAAATAGATCGTATTCCAATCTAGATTTTTCCAGATGAGATTTTGTACTCTGAGATGGATTATCTTGAAATGATATGTAGGCTGCATTAAAATTGAGTTCTAGTTTTTTTGCTAGATTTTTGCGTTCCCGTTTAAATAGTGCCATTTGTCTTTGTATTGTACCACGCAAGACAGGCTTATGAGCTTCCCACAGTGTTATTGGGGAGATGTCTGTTGTATTATTAATTGATATGTATTCCTTTAAAGCTTGTTCAATGGCCATCTGATGTAGTGGGTGTTTGAGCATTATGTCCGGTAAGTACCACGTTGGGTCATGCGCTTTTGGTATGGCTGAGGCTATAGTAGTGTATACTGCATTATGGTCAGACCACGGAATCGGAATTATATCTGATGCAATAATTTCTGGTATCATTCCTATTGTTAGAAAAATATGATCTATTCTGGTGAAGGTTTGATGAGGGTGCGAGAAATAAGTGAATTTCTTTTTCATTGGGTTACTTTCTCTCCATGAATCTACCAGATTGTATTTGGAAAGAATTTGAGAAAAAGGTAATCTAGAGGTTATTTTGGATGGTGTAAAAGGTGATTTATCTAGAAATGGGAGGAGGACCTGGTTCGAATCCCCACACATTATCACTGTTCCTATTTTGTGTGTATTAATCACTTGTAATATATGTGAGAGGAATGGTGTAGGTTGTTTGTTAGGAGCGTAGTAGGAAATCACTGTGATTGCTGTATCCATTATATAACCCATGAGTATCAGGTATCTACCTTCTGGGTCTTTAATTTCTGATGATAAGGTGAATGGTGTGGATCGGTGAAATGCAATTAGAGTACCCCTTTGTTTGGTACAGGCAGAAGCCGTGTAAATTTGTTGATAAAAAGGAGAAATATATTTTGGAGTAGAATCTTTGGTGAAGTGTGTTTCTTGGAGGCATACTATGTGAGCCTTCTTGTTATGGAAAGTACGGAAGGCTTTGGTCCTTTTTTGAGGGACATTTATTCCCTGAACATTCAGGGAAAGTATATTCAGTGGTGCCATGGCAATAGATCAAATAGTTTTGACTTACTTTTTGTTATGCAGAGCTGACTGCGCAGATCAACCTGTGTGGACTGAAGAGATGAATAGATAGAAAAGAAACCAGTGAATTCTGGAGTAAAGAGTAAACAAAAAACATATGAGATTAGATGATACATTGTATAAATTATTTTTTGCAAGTAATCACAATTTACCCGTGAAAGAGAATAAATATCTCTCTCAGGGGAATAAGTGCCTTCGTCACACTCCCACATAATATGGTTGGGAGAATGAGGAGGGCTAATGGGGGTACACGGATCTTCCGCTTACAGGAGAGAAGTGCTATGTCAAAAGACATCAAAATGATGTTTCATTAATTGGAGTGCAGAATATAGTTTTTGTTGAAATTATTTATTCCAGGGTGGTTGTATATGGTTAGTCTTGCCCTAGGCTAAATAATTCAATTAGAAAGGTACTGTGAACAACTTTGGTATTGATGAAGATAGTTTGAATTATTTTGGGATTTTAACCCTTTTAAAGTAAACAATTACATATTTTATTCATATGTAACTGTTTAGATATGTTAACTCATAAAATTGAGGTTGTATTGCTTCAGATTAGAATAAACAAAAACATAATTCTAGGAACTAGTTAGGTAATAATATATTTGTTTTAAGAAAAGAAAGAAAAAGCTTCCATTACTTCTGGATTATTGAACATATTTGTCCTAAAAAGTAATAAATCTATTGTTATTACCTGATAATATATAACTGAACAAGAATTTCCTTATTTCACTTATATATTCTAAGGCTATATGAATCAGAAGTAATAAGAAATATAACTGGAATGTAACATGATCCCACACAGTGTGTGACTATCAGAATGCAGTTACATTCAGTTATAAATATAGGTTTTTTATAGAGAACCATCTTTTAGTATAATAAATGAAGAGATATCAGGAATTAGGATGTCAGTCCATTGAATCTTCTTGGTCCATGGATGATGTGGCATAACGGCCTCTTTTGTGAGAATGATGATTCCCATTTTGTTCTGAAATTTTCTGGGTGCTGCCTGAAGGTGAAGATGATGCCATTCTTCTGCGTGTGGGAGTGTTGCTGCTTGTGGGTTCTGTCAGATTTAATTTTAAAAGGGTTTGTTGTAGTTCATCTGCTGATCTGCTTCTGTAAATTGTACCTTGGTAGTTAAATCTGACTGAAAAGGGGAAGCCCCATTGATACATAATGTTGTGGCGTTGCAGTTCCATTAGTTGGGGTTTCATGGATCGTCTTTTAGTAATAGTAAGTTGGGATAGGTCAGCAAAAATTAGATAATTGTGTCCTTGAAAATTAAGTTCCTTTTTTTCTCTTGCAGCAATTAGTATTTGTTCTTTCGTTCTGTAATAATGAAATTTTGTGATTATATCACGTGGGGGTCCGTCTTTCTTTTTGGCTGTGAGGGCTCTGTGTACTCTGTCCAGTTCTAAACGTTCAATAGGGATATCTGGCTTTAGTTCTTGTAATAGAGCAGTAATAGTAGATTGCAGGTCTGTCACAGCTTCAGGTATTCCCCTTATGCGCAAGTTTGAACGTCTGGCTCTATTTTCGTAATCTTCGAGCTTAGTTTGAAGTATTAAATTCTCCTTTTTTAATTGTTCCAATTCTGTTATATTTTCTTGGGTTGTAATTTCAATTTCATCCATTTTTATTTCTAAGGCTGCGGTGCGGTTTCCCAGCTCTCTTATTTCTTTGGTTAGGCTTTTTGTTATTTGGTCTGAGGTTTGTTTTAAAGCCTTATGAAGCATCTTTTCAAATTGTAATAATATTACTGGGGATACTGAGGAGGCTTGTGGAGAAGTTTGTGAGAGGATTTGTTCTGTATCTGACTCAAATGGAGAGTCTTGCTGTGACATTTTCTGTCTGTGAGAGTGCCCTGATGCAGTATCTTGTGAGGTGACTGGAGCTGCTTCAGCTGCAGTGAGTGCCTGTGAGCTCTTTGTGAGGTGATTTTTATTTCTGCCACGGTTTCCTCCCAGTACCATATTTCCTGCCCAAACTTTCACAGTTTGTTCCCTGGGGCAAAAAGGTTCAAATGGATACCTTTTGAGCCTGCAGGCTCCGCTTTGTCCTTCTCTTCTCTCCTCAGCGGTGTGGAGCTCTAACAATGCATGTCTGCTCTGCTAGGCTCCGCCTCCTGCCCCCCCTGTTGCCACATTTTTAAACAAAAACTGCTCTGCTCCACATTGAAACCTCTCTGCTCTCTGCTCAGCATTGCTGGTTCATGTTAATCATCCCTTCAATATAAGCACCTGTTACCGTCTTTTAAAGGAATGTTCCTTCCCACTTTTTGTTTTGAAAGTGGGCATAGACAATTAGTACACAGGATTATGGTTCTTTCCTATATGGTTGACCAATATATATGTTTTCTAATAGTAACGGCAGAGTTTATTCTTTTAAATCATTTTATTATGGCAATGCTTTTCCTCCTATACTGTATATCTTCCTATATCCAGTATTAACTAATGTTGATACTTAATATGGCCCTTATATTTTCTCTAAACAGACAAACTTTCCTGTTTGGCAGCCCTTGTTTTCCCTTAGACCCAACTAGTCATGTGACAGCACTGGTCCCACGGCCCCTATCCGGGCCCACCTGGGTCTACTCTCCCCAGTACAGTGCAATGTCCGTTCTCCCACGTCTGACCCTTTATTCTTTATGTTGATATGTATTGCTGATGGTTCTATATTATGCATAATTTTTAAAACTCTGTTTGTGTTCAATAAAAAGTCATTTATACTTTTTATTTTAATGTTCGTCTAAAATTACTTGCTTGGCACCCATAAAATCCCACCAAATTACCTCTCTGACCATACTTGTTATTCAATGATGGTGGCGCCCTCTTTTTGACACTGTCACCTATCCATACCAACCAGCAGTGATCAGGAACAGTGATCTCTGTCATGTCCCAGTGAGCCCACCCCCCCTACAGTTAGAACATGCTGAGGGAACACACTTGACCCCTTGATCGCCCCCTAATGTTAACCCCTTCCCTGCCAGTGTCATTTTTACATTGATCAGGGCATTTTTATAGACTGATCAACGTAAAAATGCCACTGGTCCCCAAAAAGTGTAATTTGGGGTCAGATTTGTCTGCCGCTATGTCGCAGTCCCGCTAAAAATTGCTGATTGCCGCCATTACCAGTAAAAACCATAAAAAATTAAAAGTCCCTAAATGGATCCCGTAGTTTGTAGACACCTTTTGCGCAAACCAATCAATATACACCAATTGCAATTTTTTTTTACCAAAAATATGTAGAAGAATATATATCAGCATAAACTGATGAATACATTAGTTTTTTTATATATATTTTTTGGATATGTATTATAGCAGAAAGTAAAAACATTTTTTTTTTTTCAAAATTGTCACTCTTTTTTGTTTATAGTGCAAAAAAACAAAAACAAAAAGAGGTGATCAAATACCACCAAAAGAAAGCTCTATTTGTGGGGAAAAAAAGGATGTCAATTTTGTTTGGGCACAGCATCGCCCGACCACGCAGTTGTCAGTTAAAACGACATAGTGCCGTATCACAAAAAAACTCTGGTCATTAAGGGAGTAAAACCTTCCGGGGCTGAAGTGGTTAATGTACCATAGTTTGTCACCAGTCCACGGGTGTGCAAAATTTT
The DNA here is from genome assembly GCF_042186555.1 of Aquarana catesbeiana. NCBI lineage: Eukaryota > Metazoa > Chordata > Amphibia > Anura > Ranidae > Aquarana > Aquarana catesbeiana. The sequence continues at coordinate 436,618,425 of NC_133328.1, read as the reverse complement.
AAACCTTGACATGTTTGGTATCTATTTACTTGGTATGACATGATAGTATACCAGGGAATATTATTCAGCTTTGTCGCTCTTTGACTTATATTCATCTTTTATATTTTACCATTACTATGTTGTGAGTATTATATTGTGTTTGTATGCACTAAAATCCATTAAAGTGTATTTTTTTCAAAAAAATTGTGTTTGAAAAACCACTGTGCAAATACAATGTGACATAAAAAATTGCAACACCCAACATTTAATTTTCTAGGGCCTCTTCAACCCCAGGGGCTGCAAGTAATTTTCTAGAAATAAAAATGTCTGTGTCTGCTCTGCATAAGTGGAGCAGACGTGGACCAGTCATCCGCCTGCTAAGTGGAGATCAGTGGACAGATCCACCCTGAGCAACTGGACTCCTAGCAAAGTCCGCCCCGTGGGAAAGGGGACTTATTCCTTAAACTGGGAATAATTGCAACATTGTATTTATGAGAAAATATTATATCTCAATATTAAATTATGCTTCTACTGCAATCATTCAGCAGCAAAGTCATTGAGGAGGACTAGCACAGTTTCCACTTAAAAAATGATTCAACAGGTAGTAGCATACCACTGAGAGGATATGCAGTCAGGATTTTTTTTCACATACTTGCACCAACTGGGATTGTACAATTAATATTTCTCAATGCAATTTCTAGTAGATGATCACTAATTCATATAAACATAGATGCAGGCTGCAGGGCAGTATGGGGTTAATGTCACTGCTGGATATATGCAGATATATAAGTAACATGAAGAAAGTAAGTCACTTCACATACATGCACTAATTACAGGCATCAGTTTTGTTTAAAATGAGGATTCAACAAATAGCCCGTACCTCTCAAGAGATATGCAATTAGGATCTTTCCACCTACATGCACCAACTGGTATTGTACAATCATACGTTCTTCATCAAATTTTTAATAGATGATCACTAGTTCATATAAAGATGGGTGCAACCTGTGGTACAGCATACGTTTAACTCCACTGCTGAGTATGTGCTGATATACAGTATGATTATTGTAGAGAAAGTAAGTTCTCCCTCCACATACAGTACATTTACCAATTATCAGTTCATGAGATCACCTACGTTTCTCCTTGGGTCAAATGGAGCCAGTACTTCTGAACTTCCCAGCATATACGCTCCCATTGATAAGCACATATTTGAGTATTGCAAAGTAGTTCAATGATCATACACACAGTAGGGTTCAATCTAATACATGCAGACTATATATGAATATGAAAGCATACAATATTACTTATCCTCCCATATTAATGAATAAAGGGAGGCAGTGGAATCTTCATAAAGCGTAAAGTGCTGGTCACATAACTTCACCCGTCCACATGTCCTGATTGGGACACATGTTTTGTTCCAAATAGAAATTACCTTGGGATCTACTTAACCTGTGTGCACACCTACTTAAATATCCCAATTCACTTCTTATCCTTAAAGGTACCATAACACTTATTTCATCCACATGAGGATATACTGTTTGTATAACTCTGCTCATCTCTAAATATGCATCTACACACCAACATATTATAAACAATTTTTAAATGGTTAACCCATTAGGATATCTGAGTTAGAGCAACACCCCTAATTTAAGTTCGTTATCCAACCCAATGGGGGTTAAGGTACCACAGGTATAAATCAAAAGCATTCCTTTTGTAATAAATCATTATCAAAATCACCACATCTTGGACTAATTTGTAATCATTAAATTTTCTACCACTTTTAAGCCTTTTGATGATCCGTTATGATACTTAGCAAAAAGTTCACCCAAAGGGCTTTTGTCTTGTCTTTCAGGTGTTCCCCTATCCAAATTCTCAACTGTCTTTTTCGTCTTCCCATTATATGCAATCCAAAGGGGTATTCAACCTTATAAATCACTCTGCTTGATGTACAACTATTAAATGCAGTAACATAAAACAAATTGACACATTCTAGTAGACTCAAATCTGTCACCTTGTTCCACATGCTGGCAGATGTCACAACCACAACATCTGTACATTCCTTTCAAGTCCTTTTTATTAATTTTCACATCATTTGAGTCTTGAAACTCACTTCTAACTAGGATATCCCTCAGATTCCTAGTTCTTTTTGCTAGCATACAAGGGTGGGGCCAACCATTTAAGCTATATCAGGGTCCATCTGTAGAATCTCCAAATGTTTCATTAGAATCCCTTTTAAATGCCCCCAATGTGTACAATATTTCCTAATACATTTTGTTGGTTGTTCTTCTTGACTTCTAGTACCAACATCAGCATTCTTCAGTAGATCAGTTCTATTTGCATGTAATGTTTGTCAAAAACCCATTTGGATATACTTATGGGAATAAACACGTGTTCTGAATCTTTCAGATATATCTTTGGCTTCTGATTGAAAGCTCTCCATTCTGAAGCAATTCCTTCTAATCTGTAAGAACTAACCCACTGGAATTGAGAACATTTGCATTTGATGGTGGCTTGTGGCATTGAGGAGGTTATTGTCCACTATACTTTCTGTAACACCATATTTGTGCAACGGTCTTACACGCGCACTTCTTGGGGAATAATACACGTTTTTGAATTAAATAATTAGACAAAAGTAAAGTTAGCCCAATTTTTTTTATATTGTGAAAGATAATGTTACGCCGAGTAAATTGATACCCAACACGTCACGCTTCAAAATTGCACCCGCTCGCGGAATGGCGACAAACTTTTACCCTTAAAAATCTCCATAGGCGATGTTTAAATAATTCTACAGGTTGCATGTTTTGAGTTACAGTGGAGGTCTATAGCTAGAATTATTGCTCTCACTCTACCGATCGAGGTGATACCTCATATGTGTGCTTTGAACACCGTTTTCATATGCGGGCGCTACTCACGTATGCTTTCGCTTCTGCACGCAAGCTCGGCGGGACGGGGCGCCTTTAAAAAAAATGTTTTCTTATTTTACCTTTCATTTTTTATTTTTACATTGTTCTTTAAAAAAAAAAATTGTGTCACTCAGCCATATTCCCTTCACTCATCTCCATACCACACGGGGAAGAGGACCAGATCGCTGCCACCGCTGCCGCCGCTGCCGCCGGCTCCGGCGAGCGGCAGAGGGCGCCGGAGAGTGGCAGGAGGGGGGCCCTCTCCCGCCACTGATAAAAGTGATGTTGCGGCGAATCTGCCGCAGAGACCACTATTATCAAAAAAACCGGACTGCCCGCTAAAGAAGAGGATACCGGGGTTATGGCAGCTAGCTGCTGCCATAAGAAAGATATCCCTCTTCAAACAGCCGACGTACATCGGCGTGCGGCAGTCTGGAAGTGGTTAAGACATCTCCAATATCCTTTGCATGTGGTTTTAAATATTTCACAATGCGCTGCAATTTTTTATCCAAAAACCTGCCCACTTTATCCTTTGGGCTTCCCCTATCAGAAATTATAGGATGCCCTATTGGGTATGGATGGGCGAATGGTTCTGCCCGGCATTGCAAGCCCTGATTGGCTGAAGCAGTGAAAGCTTCAGCCAATCAGCATACAGAGCACAGTCAGAGTCATGATTGGACACTGTCATCATGACTTTATCCAACCATGGCAAATTCCCGCCCCACAGTATAAAAGTATTCTTTCAATGGCAGCCGTTTTCAGTGTGATTTTGGTGTGGAGAGAGATAGAACATGGCTCTGTTCAGTGCTATCAGTTAGTTAGTGTGCTATACTGTGCTATTTTGCTTCAATTGTCAGTGTAGAATATTAATTTAGTGTCAGTCTAGGGATAGTGTGAGTGTAGTGAGGAGGACCATCATTCAGCTTTGCATAGTGTGCAGCTAGAGTAGGAACAGCTCAGATAGTTTCACTGTAGTGTAGTGAGACCGTGTCATTCATACATACATTAGTGTGGAGTAGGGACTGCTCATATAGTTTCAGTATAGTGTAGTGAGACCGTGTCCGTAATCTTCACATTAGTGTAAAGCTAGAGTAGGGACAGTTCAGATAGCGTCAGTGTAGTGAAGGTTGATTTGATTGCCAGTTTAACGCCATTTACTTCTGTGTGCACTACTGTCAGTTTAACGCCATATCATTTTGCGCGTGTTACTGCCAGTTTAACACCATATAGTTTTGTGCGTTACTGCCAGTTTAACACCATATAGTGCTGTGTGCAATACTGCCAGTTTATCGCCATATAGTTTTGCATGCGTTACTGCCAGTTTAACGCCATATAGTTTTGTGCATTACTGCCAGTTTAACGCCATATAGTTTTGTGCGTTTCTGCCCCTTTTTAACGTCGTATAGTTTTGTATGCATTACTGACAGTTTAACGCCATATAGTTTTGCGTGCGTTACTGCCAGTTTAATGCCATATAGTTTTGTGTGCATTACTGCCAGTTTAACGCCATATAGGTTTGTGTGCGTTGCTGCCAGTTTAACGCCATATAGTTCTGTGCGTCACTGTAAGTTTGGCGCATTATATTGCAGTATATTATAGTATATCTGTGGAGTATGTCTGTGTAGTGTGAGTACTCAAATTAAAGTGCACCAAACACCTCTTTACATTGATTAAAGTGCATCTACACAGATTTCAACTTCTTCTTTACAGTTGCTTATAAGCACCTCCCCCTCCCTCCCAATAATGTCTAGGAAGACAACAAGGTGAGGCAGATGTTCCCTTGGCACTGTAATGGGGGCAGCAACAAATGTGATGTGGTGGTCAATCCTCAGGCAGGGCATCATTTCCTCTGTTTAGTGGGTTTGCCCGTGCTATCCAGCCACAGCATGCAGAGAAGATGGTGGACTGGCTTACTAAACCTTCCTCATCCTCCTCATCATCTGTCACGCAAGAAGAGATAAGTCTGCAGGAGTTTTCATTACTGATCATAGAATGCGTCTGTCCACAGACTTCGTGGACCGCTTCACTTTTATAAAAATGAATCAGTCCTTGATTACCAGCTATGAAGCCCCTGATGCTGCTATTACTGATTAAAGTGGATGTAAACCTGAAAATGTTTTTTTTTTTTATGTCATAATGTAGAGTATAAGATTTCCTATCATTTGAGCCCAGTCTTGCCACAAAGAGTTAATCCAGCTCTGAGCAATCCTCTTTTATTGTTCAGTGAGATAAAACTTGACAAACAGAGAAAAACTTTGTCAAATCCTCCCCCTTGCTGTGAGTGACAGGTGATTTACATATCTCGTGCACTAGCCTAAGACATACATTATTTTTTAATTCCCACCTCCCGATCTTTCTTCAGCAGCTCTGCAAGGATTGGCTGTTTCACACCTCAGCATGATTTGGCATGCTGAAGTCATGTGGTTACTTTCCTGTCTTTTCACTGGATGTTAGAGATCATAGCAGAAGTTCAGTGTAAGAAATACACAGGAGAAAATGCATATTGACAAGGGGAGTGTAGAGGTGGGTGGAGAATCTACTGACATCACGACTCCACCCACCGAGCTCCAGACAACAGACCCACCCACAGATTCTGCAGTTTTTGGGTTCTCATAACAGATAGAGAAGAGACATTTGACAAGTAAAGATACATGCAGGAGGCATGTATATCATTATAGATAACCCCTATAGCAGTAGTTTAGAAAGGATGACATTGGGTTTACATTCACTTTAAGTCTTTTTGGGATGTGGAATCTCTGCAGGACTTTGAGGCTGCCTAGCTTTGAGGGTGTTCAATCCTTTCATCTGGAAGAATGTTTTTGTTATAGGTTTCATGGGCACAATTAACACCCAAAGACCAATTTTTCAGCACTTGTTTGACCGGTGCATATCATTGCAATTTTTTACAGCAAGGCCAATTGTTGCTTTCATCAAGATTACCTATATAGGGTTTCGGTGGGAAGAAGCCACCAACACCCAAAGACCAATTTTTTTCGCACCTGTTACTTCTATCCAAAGTCAAAGTGACACCAGAATGTATACAAAAAATCTCTAAGCTTGTTCCCAGTGCACTACATTGTGGCCTCATCACACACACTGGCTCCCCAGCTGTTGCTGAGCAACATAAAGGCAGCTTGCAGCTAAAATGTAATTTTTTGGGGCTTTATAAATGCAATTATTGCTGCAGCAGATTCTAGTTATGGTACAGATCTGCCACTTTACAGGTAGACTAAGGGGACACCCTGGGCACTATGTTGGAAGGAATTTTTCATTATTATGCTTTCACTAGGGATGAGCCCTGTTCGGTTCGCACCAGAACATGTGAGCAGACAAAAAATTTGTTCGAACACGCGAACACCATTAAAGTCTATGGGACATGAACATGAATAATAAGTGCTAATTTTAAAGGCTTATATGCAAGTTATTGTCATAAAGTGTTTGGGTACCTGGGTCCTGCCCAAGGGGACATGGATCAATGCAAAAAAAAAGTTTTAAAAACGGCCGTTTTTTCGGGAGCAGTGATTTTAATAATGCTTAAAGTGAAACAATAAAAGTGTAATATCCCTTTAAATTTCATACCTGGGGGGTTTCTAAAGTATGCCTGTAAAGGGGCGCATGTGTTCCCATGTTTAGAACAGTCTGACAGAAAAATGACATTTCAAAGGAAAAAAAGTCATTTAAAACTACTTGCGGCTATTAATGCATTGCCGGTCCGACAATACACATAGAAGTTCATTGATAAAAACTGCATGGGAATTCCCCACAGGGGAACCCCGAACCAAAATTAAAAAAACAAAAATGGCGTGGGGTCCCCCTCACAATCCATACCAGACCCTTCAGGTCTGGTATGGATTTTAAGGGGAACCCCGCCCCAAAAAAAAAAAAAAAAAATGGCGTGGGTCCCCCCAAAAATCCATACCAGACCCTTATCCAAGCATGCAACCTGGCAGGCCGCAGGAAAAGAGGGGGGACGAGAGAGCGCCCCCCCCTCCTGAACCATACCAGGCCACATGCCCTCAACATTGGGAGGGTGCTTTGGGGTAGCCCCCCAAAACACCTTGTCCCCATGTTGATGAGGGCCTCATCCCCACAACCCTGGCCGGTGTTTGTGGGGGTCTGCGGATGGGGGACTTATCAGAATATGGAAGCCCCCTTTAACAAGGGGACCCCCAGATCCCGGCCCTCCCCCCTGTGTGAAATGGTAAGGGGGTACAAAAGTACCCCTACCATTTCACTAAAAAACTGTCAAAGATGTTAAAAATGACAAGAGACAGTTTTTGACAATTCCTTTATTTAAATGCTTCTTCTTTCTTTTATCTTCTTTCTTCTATCTTCTATCTTGCTTTGGTTTCTTCCTCCATCTTCTTCTTCTTCTGGTTCTTCTGGTTCTTCTGGCTCTTCTGGCTCTTCTGGCTCTTCCTCCGGTGTTCTCGTCCAGCATCTCCTCCGCGGCGTCGGCGTCTTCTTCCCTTCTTCTCCTCGGGCCGCTCCGCATCCATGATGGCATGGAGGGAGGCTCCTGCTCTTCTCTTCATCTTCTTCTCTTCATCTTCTTCTCCTTTTCATCTTCTTCTCCTTTTCATCTTCTTCTCTTCATCTTCTTCTCGGGCCGCTCTGCATCCATGATGGCATGGAGGGAGGCTTCCTGTGTGTGATGCTTCTCCTCTTCTGACAGTTCTTAAATAACGGGGGGCGGGGCCATCCAGTGACCCCGCCCCCTCTGACGCATGGTGACTTAATGGGACTTCCCTGTGGCATCACGGGGAATGCCACAGGGAAGTCCCGTCAAGTCACACAGCGGGAGCCTCCCTCCATGCCATCATGGACACGGAGTGGCCCGAAAAGAAGATGAAGAGAAGAAGATGCAGAAGAGAAGAAGATGAAGAAGAGAAGAAGATGAAGAAGAGAAGAAGATGAAGAGAAGAAGATGAAGAGAAGAGCGGGAGCCTCCCTCCATGCCATCATGGATGCGGAGCAGCCCGAGGAGAAGAAGGGAAGAAGACGCCGACGCCACGGAGGAGATGCTGGACGAGAACACCGGAGGAAGAACCAGAAGAACCAGAAGAAGAAGATGGAGGAAGAAACCGAAGGAAGATCGAAGATAGAAGAAAGAAGAAGCATTTATATAAAGGAATTGTCAAAAACTGTCTCTTGTCATTTTTAACATTTTTGACAGTTTTTTAGTGAAATGGTAGGGTTACCCCCTTACCATTTCACACAGGGGGGAGGGCCGGGATCTGGGGGTCCCCTCTTTCATCCCCCCTCTTTTCCTGCGGCCTTCCAGGTTGCGTGCTCAGATTTAGTTTTTTTAATTTTGGCCGGGTTCCCCTTAATATCCATACCAGGCCTGAAGGGCCTGGTATGGAATTTAGGGGGACCCCCCACGTCATTTTTTTTTTTTAATTTTGGCTGGGGTTCCCCTTAATATCCATACCAGACCTGAAGGGCCTGGTATGGAATTTAGGGGGATCCCCACGTCATTTTTTTTAAAAATTTTGGTTCGGGGTTCCCCTGTGGGGAATTCCCATGCCGTTTTTATCAATGAACTTCTATGTGTATTGTCGGACCGGCAATGCATTAATAGCCGCGAGTAGTTTTAAATGACTTTTTTTCCTTTTGAAATGTCATTTTGCTGTCAGACTGTTCTAAACACGGGAAACATGCGCCCCTTTACAGGCATACTATTGACACCCCCCAGATACCAAATTTAAAGGGATATTACACTTTTATTGTTTCCCTTTAAGCATTATTAAAATCACTGCTCCCGAAAAAACAGCCGTTTTTAAAACTTTTTTTTACATTGATCCATGTCCCCTGGGGCGGGACCCAGGTCCCCAAACACTTTTTATGACAATACCATGAATATAAGCCTTTAAAATTAGCACTTTTGATTTCTCCCATAGGCTTTTAAAGGGTGTTCCGCGGCATTCGAATTTGTCGCGAACACCCCAAATTGTTCGCTGTTCAGCGAACTTGCGAACAGCCGATGTTCGAGTCGAACATGAGTTCGACTCGAACTCAAAGCTCAGTCCTAGCTTTCACTTTAAAAATAAAAAAATCACTGCTCATTTAAAAATTACGTTTTTTACAAACTTTTTTTTTTATTGATACCCCCAGGGCAGGACCTGGACCCCTATAACCATTGTATGCCCAATCACTTGAATATACACCTTCAAAATGGACACTTTTAACTTTAATGGGGTTCATTATTTGGGTCCGGACTTTTGCGGTGTTCGAAAGTTCTGGTGCGAACCGAACAGGGCATCCCTACTAGTGGGCATTCTTTGTTTTTACGCACCTTGGGTAGGATGTAGAATGTATGTACTATATACATATACTATACTAATGTAGGTACTATATATATATATATATATATATATATATATATATATATATATATATATATAGTAACGTTTGGGGAACCAGCTAGATCGCAGGACACAGGCTTTTCACTCAAAAGGAGATTTATTGAACTTAAATAGCTTTACAGCAGCAAAATCAAAAGAAAAAAGATTTCAGTCTCACCGACTTGCAAAGTCCAGAACTGCTATTGCAGTTAAACAGTCCTTAGTTTCTGTTGCAGGTAGCTTCCCCTGCCAGGAGGCTTCCAGGCAGGACACTGCTATTCACTTTTGTTGCTGCGCACCAAAATACCATCCACCATCCACATTCTCCTCTACACTCCTCCACACCCATCTCTAACTTCCTGTCTTGTTTTAAACCCACTTCCTCTGACAGTTGAGTTAACCTTTTTGTTACCTTAAAGGGACCACAGTCCAAACAGAGGGGAAATATAGCGTCCTTCCAGGACCCAGCCACGGCGTCCTGTACATATGCCCCCCGTGCCCCAACGCCAAGGAGGTGGAGGCAACAGTGGAGCTCAAACAATGGACTCTGGAGAGGGCATCTGCATTTTGATGCAGTCTCCCGGGCCTATGCTCCACTACAAATTTAAATTCCTGGAGTGCCAGGAACCACCGAGTAACCCTGGCATTATTCCCTTTACCTTGTCTCAACCATGTTAAAGGGGCATGGTCAGAAATCAGCCTAAACTTCCTCCCCAAAAGGTAATATCTGAGGGATTCCAGAGCCCACTTAATGGCCAGACACTCTCGTTCAATTATAGCGTAGTTTTTCTCCGCTGGTGTTAACTTCCTACTGAGGAAGACTAACGGGTGCTCCTCTCCATGAACAACCTGTGACAACCCCGCTCCCAATCCTACATCGGAAGCATCAGTTTGGACAACAAACTCTTTTGAAAAATTGGGTGCTACCAGGAAAGGGTGTTGGCACAGTGCCAACTTGAGCTCCAAAAAGGCCTTCTCAGCGTCTGCATTCCACTCCACCATGACCGATTTCCGACCCTTAGTCAGATCGGTCAATGGAGCCGCCAACATGGCAAAGTTGGGTACTACCTCCTGTAGTATCCCACCATGCTCAAGAATGCACGTACCTGCTTTTTTGTGAGGGGACGGGGCCAACTCTGTATAGCCTCTACCTTGCTGACCTGAGGTTTCACCACCCCTCTACCCACGATATAGCCCAGGTATTTCACCTCCTCCATTCCCAAAGCACATTTTTCAGGGTTTATTGTAAACCCCTCCTTCCAAAGAGAGTCCAGCACTGCCTGGACTTTGGGTAAGTGTGATTCCCAGTCTCTGCTAAAAATGACTATGTCGTCCAAGTACACTGAGGCATACTTCCGGTGAGGTCGTAAAATCCTATCCATTGCTCGCTGGAATGTGGCTGGAGCAGTTTGCAATCCAAAAGGCATCCTTTTGTACTGAAAACTCCCCTCTGGGGTAGAAAAAGCAGTTTTCTCTCTAGCAGCCTTAGTCAACGGGATTTGCCAATATCCCTTGGTAAGGTCTAATGTAGTGATATACCTGGCTGGACCTAGTCTCTCAATAAGCTCATCTACCCGGGGCATGGGGTAGGCATCAAACCGTGAAACTTCATTAAGTTTCCGGAAATCATTGCAGAATCGCAGAGTCCCGTTGGGCTTCGGTACCAACACAATCGGGCTCGACCACTCACTCTGCGATTCTTCAATAATCTCCAGGTCTAACATCTTCTTCACTTCCTCTGAAACAGCCTTCCTTTGGGCCTCTGGGATGCGGTAGGGCCAGACAAAAACTTTGACTCCTGGTTCAGTGATAATATCATGCTCTATGGTACTCGTGAGTCCTGGCAAGTCTGATAATTTCTCTTTATTTCTCTGCAAGAACTCCTTTGCCTGCTGACTTTGGGTTTTAGACAGGGTATTTGCTACTTGGACACTCTCCACCCCAACCCGAGGCTCCAATCTTGCACTAGCCAGGGAGGTCACTGGTTCCCTCTCTGTCCAGGGCTCTAACAAGTTTACATGATATATTTGATAGGGTTTCCTCTTACCCGGTTGGTGGACTCTATAATTTACCCCTCCCACTTTTTCTACAACTTCAAAGGGGCCTTGCTACCTGGCCAAGAATTTACTTTCCACAGTGGGAATCAACACCGCTACTCAATCCCCCATTTGGAAGTTCCTTATTTTAGCAGCCCTATTATAGACCCGTCGTTGAGCCTCCTGGGCTTTTTGTAAATGTTCCTTGACTAGTGGCATCACAGTTCGGATCCTCTCCTGCATTTGGTAAACATATTCAAGAACACTCTTATGCTGAATAGGTTCACTTTCCCATTCCTCTTTAACAAAATCCAGTAGTCCGCGAGGTCTCCGCCCATATACCAACTCAAAGGGTGAAAACCCAGTGGAGGCCTGGGGCAAACAGGAGAGCTGGTAACAGACAGTCCCAGTCTTTCCCATCCCTTTGTACAACTCTCTTGAGCATAGATTTAAGGGTCTTATTAAAGCGTTCTACTAACCCATCCGTTTGGGGGTGGTAGACCGATGTGCGCAGCTCTTTAATCCGGAAGAGCTTGCACACATCGGCCATAACCCTCAACATAAACGGGGTGCCCTGGTCCGTTAGTATTTCCTTGGGAAAACCAGTCCGTGTAAACAACTGGAATAATTCCCGGGCAATAGCCTTAGAGGAGGTATTCCACAGGGGTAGCGCCTCAGGATATCGGGTGGCATAGTCGAGGATCACCAGTATGTAGGAGTGACCTCGAGCCGTTTTCACCAAGGGACCCACTATATCCATGGCTAGCCTCTCAAATGGGACCTCAATTATGGGCAGAGGGACCAAAGGATTCCGGAAGTGGGTCACCGGAGCGGTCAACTGACAGGTGGGACAAGAGGTACAGTATCTCCTTACCTCTGCTTTCAGACCTGGCCAGTAAAACCGGTCGGTGATCTGTGCCTCCGTCTTTTCAACTCCCAGGTGTCCCCCTAAAACATCATCATGGGCCAGGTCCAAGACCTTGCGTCTATACTGTTGGGGTACCAATAATTGCTCTACCACATTTTTCTCTCACCTTGGTAACCCGATAAAGCAATTCATTACATATTGCAAAGTGTGGCCACCGCTCATTCACACCTGGCTCTTGGGGAACACCATTTATTACTACAACCTGTTCCCGTGCATGGGCCAAAGTGGGGTCCTGAATCTGGGCAGTACCAAATGCCCCCTGAGGAACACCCAAATGGAGGCATGGCAGGGGTAACGGCCACTTCCTCCAGCATTACCTGAAGTGGGGAAGGTTCCCCCCCCTTCAGGGTTCAGGTAGGTCTGTGAACCACACATTTTGACATCCTTAATAATATCAGCACTACTTTCATCACCATTAACCAAATCATTACCATTTTCATCAACTGGATCCACATTAAGAACATTCAGCATTTCCGGGTTATTCCTCTCAACAGCAGGAACAGAGGGACTAGTTTCTCCCCAGTCTCTGGACCGTTCAGGTAGTTCTCCTTGTCCCCACAGTTTTGCAAATAATGGACAGTCTCGTCCTAGGATAACATCATGTACCAAGTTCTTTACCACCCCACCTCTTGAGTACCAGTGCCACATGCTGTGGAGATGGACACCGAGATGAGAGGGTACTCTCTAGTGTCCCCGTGAATGCACACCACCCGTAAAGTTTTTCTTACCGGACCGATCTTCCCAATTACTCTAGGATGGACCAGGGTTACCATGCTTCCGGAGTTCAGCAAAGCCCGGGCAGGGAGGTGGTTCACTTGGACTTCACACTCAAATTTCTCTTCTCCAAGGTCAAGATGTGTTGTACATGCTTTATGGGCATAAAAAGACCCCCTCCTAAGAACCCCGCATTCCATGGGCTCCTCTTGCAGTGGGCAGTGGGCCCGGGTATGGCCCCAGGAATGACATCGCCAACTTTGTACATCCCCTCCTCTCCGAACAGGAACAGATCGCTGAGGAGGTATCGGGAGTGACTCTTCCGGGGTGTTGGTTCCAGGGCTCCTTTCGAAGGGCAGCAGTCGAAAGAATAGGCTGTGGCAGACTGGGTACTTGGCGCTTGGTAGGGCCAAGCAGATCCTCCACCACTGTATATCGTTCCACCATCTCAACAAGGAGGTTCACTGTTTTGGGGTCTCCATGGCTGACCCACCGTTGAAGGTCGTCTGGCAGTGACCTTAGGTATCGGCCCAGCACGACCCTCTCCACGATTTGGGGGCCAGACAAAATTTCGGGCTGCAGCCATTTTTTTACCAGTTGCACCAGGTCATGCATTTGAGACCGTGGTGGACGATCTGGACGATACTTCCATTGGTGCACTCGTTGGGCCCGAACAGCTGTAGTCACCCCTAAACGAGCCAGTATTTCTGCCTTTAATTTTTGATAGTCTTTAGCGTCATCTGGTGGCAGGTCAGAGTAGGCTTTTTGAGGATCTCCAGTTAAGAAAGGAGCAATTAGGCCGGCCCACTGGTCCTGGGGCCACCCTTCTCTCTCTGCCGTCCTCTCAAATGTAGCAAGAAATGCCTCTACATCATCACTCAGGGACAATTCCTGCAAAAAATGGCTTGCCAGAAGAGCCAGAAGAACCAGAAGAAGAAGAAGATGAAGGAAGATAGAAGAAAGAAGAAGCATCCATGATGGCATGGAGGGAGGCTCCCGCTCTTCTCTTCATCTTCTTCTCTTCATCTTCTTCTATTCTTCTTCTTCTCCTTTTCATCTTCTTCTCTTCATCTTCTTCTCGGGCCGCTCTGCATCCATGATGGCATGGAGGGAGGCTTCCTGATTGTGATGCTTCTCCTCTTCTGACAGTTCTTAAATAACGGGGGGGGCGGGGCCACCCAGTGACCCCGCCCCCTCTGACGCATGGTGACTTAACGGGACTTCCCTGTGGCATCACAGGGAATGCCACAGGGAAGTCCCGTCAAGTCACCGTGCGTCAGAGGGGGCGGGGTCACTGGGTGGCCCCGCCCCCCGTTATTTAAGAACCATCAGAAGAGGAGAAGCATCACACAGCGGGAGCCTCCCTCCATGCCATCATGGATGCGGAGCGGCCCGAAAAGAAGATGAAGAGAAGAAGATGAAGAAGAGAAGAAGATGAAGAAGAGAAGAAGATGAAGAGAAGAAGATGAAGAGAAGAGCGGGAGCCTCCCTCCATGCCTTCATGGATGCGGAGCGGCCCGAGGAGAAGAAGGGAAGAAGACGCCGACGCCACGGAGGAGATGCTGGACGAGAACACCAGAGGAAGAACCAGAAGAACCAGAAGAACCAGAAGAAGAAGAAGATGGAGGAAGAAACCGAAGGAAGATCAAAGATAGAAGAAAGAAGAAAGAAGAAAGAAAAAGCATTTATATAAAGGAATTGTCAAAAACTGTCTCTTGTCATTTTTAACATTTTTGACAGTTTTTTAGTGAAATGGTAGGGGTAAGTACCCCCTTACCATTTCACACGGGGGGGGGCGGGATCTGGGGGTCCCCTTGTAAAAGGGGGCTTCCAGATTCCGATAAGCCCCCCCGCCCGCAGACCCCCACAACCACCGGCCAGGGTTGTGGGGATGAGGCCCTTGTCCTCATCAACATGGGGACAAGGTGTTTTGGGGGGCTACCCCAAAGCACCCTCCCAATGTTGAGGGCATGTGGCCTGGTACGGTTCAGGAGGGGGGGTCGCACTCTCGTCCCCCCCTCTTTTCCTGGGGCCTGCCAGGTTGCGTGCTCGGATAAGGGTCTGGTATGGATTTTCGGGGGGTTCCCAAGCCGTTTTTTTTTTTGGCGCGGGGTTCCCCTTAAAATCCATACCAGACCTGAAGGGTCTGGTATGGAATTTAGGGGGAACCCCACGTCATTTTTTTTTTAAATTTTGGCCGGGGTTCCCCTTAATATCCATACCAGACCTGAAGGGCCTGGTATGGAATTTAGGGGGACTCCCACGTAATTTTTTTTTTTTAATTTTGGTTCGGGATTTCCCTGTGGGGAATTCCCATGCCGTTTTTATCAATGAACTTCTATGTGTATTGTCGGCAATGCAATAGCCGCGGGTAGTTTTAAATGGGTTTTTTCCTTCGAAATGTCATTTTGCTGTCAGACTGTTCTAAACACGGGAAACATGCGCCCCTTTACAGGCATACTATAGACACCCCTCAGGTACGAAATTTAAAGGGATATTACACTTTTATTGTTTGACTTTAAGCATTATTAAAATCACTGCTCCTGAAAAAACGGCCGTTTTTAAAACTTTTTTTTGCATTGATCCATGTCCCCTGGGGCAGGACCCGGGTCCCCAAACACTTTTTATGACAATAACTTGCATATAAGCCTTTAAAATTAGCACTTTTGATTTCTCCCATAGACTTTTAAAGGGTGTTCCGCGGCATTCGAATTTGCCGCGAACACCCCAAATTGTTTGCTGTTCGGCGAACTTGCGAACAGGCAATGTTCGAGTCGAACATGAGTTCGACTCGAACTCGAAGCTCATCCCTAATAGCGTCATTCCAGGACCCAGCCACGGCGTCCTGTACAATATATATATATATATATATATATATATATATATATATATATATATATATATACTATATGAGGATCAAGAGCTATTGTACCACTAATGAGGATTTTGAGGTACAATCGGAGAGGTTAACTAAGATGTTCGTGGATAAGGGATATAAGGATGCATTTCTGGCTAAGGAACGAGATAAAATTAGAGGTTTACAAAGAGAGCAACTATTGGTAGAACCCCAAGATAATAATAATGGGGAAGGGATCATCAAAATGGTGCTGGATTATAATATAAAGTATAGGGAGGTTAAAAACCTAGTAAGTAAATATTGGCAGATTTTAAAACAGGATAAGCAGATTGGGGAAAGTATCCCAGATAAACCAAAATGTGTGTACAAAAATACATCCAACTTGAGGGATAGGCTCGTACACAATGTGGCTGAACCCCCAAAGACCACTAATCTTTCATTTTGGGAAATTAAGGGTTTCCATAGCTGTGGCCATTGCTATGGCTGTGTGAGGGTTCCAAATAACCAAAGAAAAAGAAAAATATTTATTAATCCAAATAACGGGCAGTCATACACTATCAAAGATTTAATCTCGTGCAATACAAAAGGGGTGGTATATGTTAATAAATGTCCCTGCAATTTATATTATATTGGTAGGACTAAGAGATATTTGAAGGATAGGATTAGAGAACATGTCAAAAACATTAGTAAGGGGTTTGATAATTAAGCATCACTTATCAGTACATTTTAGGGACCATCACAATCAGGATCCCAAGTGATTACAGTTTTGAGGAATAGAAGCACCCAAGCATCATTGGAGGGGGAGTAATTTTGTAAGGGAGTTGAGTAAAGGTGAATCGTGGAGTCGAGCATCAACACCCGGGGGGGGGGTTAAATAAGGATTTTGACCTGGGATGTTTCTTCAGTGATTTATAGTGGATATGTGGTTGGTACCTTCCCTATGAGGGGAGGGGATATTTAATTTTAATTTTATTTTATAATCCATTAATTCCTGATTAGTCTATTAATATTGCATATGATAAGGGATATTTTATATACAGTATCTCACAAAAGTGAGTACACCCCTCATATTTTTGTAAATATTTTATTATATCTTTTCAAGTGACAGCATTTGAAAGTAGTGAGTGTACAGCTTGTATAACAGTGTTTATTTGCTGTCCCCTCAAAATAACTCAACACACAGCCATTAATGTCTAAACCACTGGCAACAAAAGTGAGTACACCCTTAAGTGAAAATGTCCAAATTGGGCTCAAATTGTCAATATTTTGTGTAGCCACCATTGTTTTCCAGCAATGCCTTAACCCTCTTGCACATGGAGTTCACCAAAGATTCACAGGTTGTCACTGGAGTCCTCTTCCACTCCTCCATGACGACATCACAAAGCTGGTGGATGTTAGAGACCTTGCGCTCCTTCACCTTCCATTTGAGGATTCCCCACAGATGCTCAATAGGGTTTAGGTCTGGAGACATGCTTGGTCAGTCCATCACCTTCACCCTCAGCTTCTTTAGCAAGGTACTGGTCATCTTGGAGGTGTGTTTGGGGTCATTATCTTGTTGGAATACTGCCCTGCGGCCCAGTCTCTGAAGGGAGGGGATCATGCTCTGCTTCAGTATGTCACAGTACATGTTTGCATTTATGGTTACCTCAATGAACTGTAGCTCCTCAGTGCCGGCAGCACTCATGCAGCTCCAGACCATGACACTCCCACCACCATGCTTGACTGTAGGCAAGACACACTTGTCTTTGTACTCCTCACCTGGTTGCCACCACACACGCTTGAAACCATCTGAACCAAATACGTTTATCTTGGTCTCATCAGACCACAGGATCTGGTTCCAGTAATCCATGTCCTTAATCAGCTTATCTTCAGCAAACTGTTTGTGGGCTTTCTTGTGCATCATCTTTGGAAGAGGCTTCCTTCTGGGACAACAGCCATGCAGACCAATTTGATGCAGTGTGAGGCGTATGGTCTGAGCACTGACAGGCTGACCCCCCACCCCTTCAACCTCTGAATCAATGCTGACGGCACTCATACATCTATTTCCCAAAGACAACCTCTGGATATGATGCTGAGCACATGCACTCAACTTCTTTGGTCGACCATGGCAAGGCCTGTTCTGATTGGAATCTGTCCTGTTAAACTGCTGTATGGTCTTGGTCAACATGCTGCAGCTCAGTTTCAGGGTCTTGGCAATCTTCTTATAGTATAGGCCATCTTTATGTAGAGCAACAATTCTTGTTTTCAGATCCTCAGACAGTTCTTTGCCATGAGTGCTATGTTGAACTTCTAGTGACCAGTATGAGAGAGTGAGAGTGATAACACCAAATTTATCAAACCTGATCCCCATTCACACTTGAGACCTTGTAACACTAATAAGTCACATTACACCGGGGAGGTGAGAATGGCTAATTGGGCCCAGTTTGGACATTTTCTCTTAGGGGTGTACTCACTTTTGTTGCCAACAGTTTAGACATTAATAGCTGTGTGTTGAGTTATTTTGAGGGGACAGCAAATTTACACTGTTATACAATCTGTACACTCGCTACTTTACATTGTAGCAAAGTGTCATTTCTTCAGTGTTGTCACATGAAAAGATATAATAAAATATTTACAAAAATGTGAAGGGTGTACTCACTTTTGTGAGATACTGTATACACTTATCGACTCTGATCTTGGGTTAGGTGGACTGATTGGGCCATCTATTAACATTTTGGGGTTCTCTATATTTTATTTAGTATGGGAGTAAGTATTAGAGGGATCATTCAATAATAGTTTTTATTATTCTATTATATATTTTATTTATTTTATAATATATATTATTGCAATATCCACTTTGCATTAATAGTGTGTTATATTTGCTATATATTAGATGCTTTATATATTGTATGACACTTAGGGGCACACATCCATTGCCATAGCTGTCCTATTTAGTATATTAGCCTTATGGCTGATTGTTTCAGTTATGTGAATCGTTGCTGTGGTGATTCATATGTAGACTGCATTTAGATTGAGACCACAAGCAAACGGCACTGGTTTTAACTACAACAAAATGGAGGCCGATTCAGTATAAATAGATAGGATCTATCCCATCCAATAGAGATCCCCCTGAGGAAGACACGTGACCCTGTGTCGAACACGCATAGGGGAGGGGCTAGGACGGTGAAGGCACTCAGGCTCCATAGCGATTTGAGGAGCTGATCGAGATTTTGAATGTGCAGCTCTATGATGCATTTTAAACCTACTCTGTACCAGTGTGGTGCACTGGAAGCACCCACATATTGTGAGTACCCTGTACATTTTAATAAGTAAGTGTTTTAAACAATTTAAGCAATATTGGAGTCTTTTTTCTGCATATACTCTGCTGCTGACATACTGAGGAGGAGATCTTGGGAGAAGTTTAGGAGCCAGCTGTGTTGGATATCTCACTGAGTCCTAGGGTGGCTCACAGGTGTTTTCTGACCCTGCTTAGTTAGGGGGTCGCACTCCCAGAGGTGAGCCTTTACACATTGGGGGGGAGCACAAGTGAGGTGATTGGTTGGTGGTCTGGAAGTTTTACACAGGATTGCAATATTTTTAGTTGTTCATCTATTAACATACATTTGTGGAATTTTCACTGTTTAATATGGACTTTTTTGCACTTTATTGCATGGGCATTTAATTATGCACTTTATATGTTGTTTGATTCAATGATTTTTGATATTTGTTTATATTTGATGATTCAGCGTTGCACTCTTATATAGAGATTTTTGTGCACATGCATATGGGGATGTGATAAGTGCTAGCAGCTGGTCTTTTGAATACCTTTCACACACACATACATTGTGTTTCTAGTATATATATATATATATATATATAATTAGTTTTGTTTTTTGGATAGCTCGCAAGACTCTATCACAACTATATACAGTATGTGTCCACTTTCATATATTTACATTCTTATTCAGATAACACCCCCTGCAGGTATCCACACTCTAAATGCCTATTTAGATTTTTAACCAAATCTGGAAATTAGTTCTCCCTCACTCTCTCTGTGCATCGGATTGTTTAATTGCCTATAAATTTAATCACTGTACTGGTCCTCCTCAATAATGATGGGCCAAACACCCCTGGTTCAGTTCGCACCAAAACTCCCGAACAAGTAAAAAGTGAGAGCCACAAACCCTATTAAAGTCTATGGGACCCTAACTTGAAAAATCAAAAGTCCCCATTTTGAAGGCTAATGTGCAAGTTATTGGCCATAAAATGTGTATAGGGACCCGGGTACTGTCCTGGGAGGCATGTATCAACCAAAAAGATTGTTTTTAAAGGAGCAGTGATTTTATTGATGCTTCAAGTGAAACAATAAATACAAAAAATCCCCCTGCCTGGGGGGCCCTCTCAGGTCTTTGACGCATCTGTACCGTGTATAGAACCTGCTGCAGAAAAACTGACACATATAAAGGAAAAAAAATTATATTTAAATAGATTTTCTCGGGCTGCAAGCTTTCTTGAAAAAAGAAAAACATTGCCTGCAATACAAAAATGTGAAAAAAAAACAGTGTGGGCCCCCCCCCAATCTATACCAGGCCCTTTGGCCTGGGGGCTTTGCCCCTTACCTATTTAAGAACTGTCAGATGGGAAGCAGGAAGACTGCGGGGAGCCTTCGACGAGGGCAGAACTTTTTTTTTCTTTTTTTCAGGTCTGGCAGTGTGGCGGGCATCGTGATTGAGGATGGCTCTACATTGGGGGACTTTATTTTTTATTTGTAGAAAAGGAATTGTCAAAAACTGCATGTGTGTTTTTATTTATTTTTGACACTTTTTTTGGTGAATGGGTAGGGGTACTATGTACCCCATACTCATTCACATGGGGGGCAAGATTTGGGGCCCCCTTGTTAAAGGGGGGTTCCAGATCCTCATAAGCCCCCTGTCTGCAGACCCCCACAACCAACACCCAGGGTTGTGAGGAAGAGGCCCTTGTCCCCATCAAAATTGGGACAAGGTGCTTTGGGGCAGGGGGGCTGAGCCCCCCTGCCCCAAAGCACCCCCCATGTTGAGGGCATGTGGCCTGGAGGGGGGCGCTCACTCATCCTTCTTCCCGTCCTGGGCTGCCAGGCTGCATGCTAGTAGAAGGTATAGATTTTGGGGGGGCCCATGCTGTTTTTTTTTCCACATTTTTGTATTGCCAGCAATGCTTTTTTTTTCATTCAGCTGTCAGCGGGGAAGCCCACTGATAGCTGATGACTCATCCATTGTTAAGGACTCGGCAGCCAGCTTCCCAGCCCACTCCTTAACAACCAGCTATACACTGGGCCCTGATTGGGCGAAGCCTTGCACCTGACCAGCAGTCAGGTGCAGTGCTTCAGCCAATCAGGGCTTCTAATGCATTGGGCCGATGCTCGGCCTGAACCATTCACCCTTCACTAGTCCTCAGACTGCAGGACAACATTACCCCATTTATCACTCAGTTTTATAACAATTTCTTTTGATTTTCTTACTTCATCCAATGCTTTTATTTCACCAGGGGATAAGTTGTCACTGCAATGTGTTGCAGGTCCAATTTCTGTAAAAAGGGCCAAGGCTGTCTGGAATTTGTTTGAAGAAGGTTGCATTCTAAGCCTGTTTCCTGTTTCCACAATAATAATAATGATAATAATATAATAATTTATTATTTAGTATTAATAATGAGTAATAATAATGGCAATAATTATGTAACTATAACAAGGCAATTCCACAACTTTTACACCTTCTGGTTCTTGGACAATTAACATTTGCCGTGTAGGAAACATGTATGGCGGAGGCCATTCCTGATGACGGTGATGTGACAAAAAGTGTAGGGCAAAGCTACAGCGTCATTGCATCATTTCTGGTTTCAGGTCCATGGAACGCACAGAGTCCTGGATTTCCAGTTTTTTACATGCTCATGTGATTTTATCCAAATGTAAGTGCAATACTTCTATTTGTTACAACAAATCATGTTAAAAGGAGTTACACTATGAGGCCTGTCTTTAACCACTTGCCGACTGCGTAACGTGCATTTACTGCTGCAAAGTGGCTCCATTGCGCGAAATCACGTACTTGTACGTAATTTCGTGCAATAGCCTCTAGGGGGCGTGCTCGCCACAAGAGACCCGAACGTGGGCTGATTGGACAGAGGGGGGCCAATCAGCGGGTCTGGCGAACCCAATGTTCACTGGCCACCCGTGATCGTACACCGTTCTGACAGGGGAGAAGATGGAGATCTTGCATTTCTGCTAAGCAGGAACATGGACCTCTGTCTTCCCCCAGTCAGATCACCCCCTACAGAGTTAGCAAGCACTCCTAGGGAACATAGTCCACCACAATGTCGCAGTCCCGCTAAAAATCGCTGATCGTTGCCATTACTAGTAAAAAAATTACATAAATCTATCCCGTAGTTTCTAGACGCAATAGCTTTTGTGCAAACCAATCTATATACGCTTATTGGGATTTTTTTTTACCAAAAATATGTAGCAGAATACATATTGGCCTAAATTGATGAAGAAATTACATTTTTTAGATTTTTTTTATTGGATGTGTTTTATAGCAGAAAGTTAAAAAAATGTTTTTGTTTTTTTCAAAATTGTCGCTCTTTTGTTGTTTATAGCCCAAAAAAAAAACCGCAGAGGTGATCAAATACCACCAAAAGAAAGCTCTATTTGGGGTGTAAAAAAATTAAATTTTTATTTGGGTACAGCTTCGCATGACCACGCAATTGTCAGTTAACCACTTCAGCCACGAAAGATTTGGCTGCTCAATGACCAGGTCATTTTTTGCAATATGGCACTGCATCGCTTTAACTGACAATTCGTGTGACGCTGTACCCCTTTTTTTCTCACAAATAGAGCTTTTTTTTGGTGGTATTTTATCATTACTGTGGTTTTTATTTTTTGCGCTATAAACAAAAAAAGAGCGACAACTTTGAAAAAAACACAATATTTTGTACTTTTTGCTATAATAAATACCCCCAATTTCCATTCTGACCTTCCTGTGTGGAATACCAGGAATACAGAGTATGGGGACATCACTCTAGTGGGTTCTCATTACTGGATCCATCCGGTGAGGTGAGGGGAGGCTGATTCTCCGTCATGACGTCCTTATAGAGATCCAGATCTTTGTGTCCTTCTAAATACTCCCACTCCTCCATGGAGAAATAGACAGTGACATCCTGACACCCTATAGGAACCTCTCCTCGATGATCTCTCTGTAGACTTCTAGAATATTCTTTTATTTCTCTATTCTGTCAGGGAGGGAGGTGGAGGCAATGTGATGATTATATGATCCAGACTTCACAGAGGGAAAACTCTATATCTCCTCTGCTGCCAGTTCCTGCAGTGCCTTCTCTCTACATCCTATCAAATGGAATGTTCTGTCACTGTGACCAGCGATTTTTATCGGGACTGCGACATTATGGCGGACAGATCGGACACTTTTGACACATTTTTGGGGCCATTAACAATTATACAGCGATCGGTGCTATAACAATGCACTGATTACTGTGTAAATGTCACTGCCAGGGAAGGGGTTAGTACTAGGGGGCGATCAAGGGGTTAACTGTGTTCTCTAGTGTGTGTTCTAACTGTAAGGGGATGAAACTGACTAGAGGAGATGAGAGATCATTGTTCCTAGTTAGTAGGGGCATACAATCTGTCTCTCCTCTCCTCACAGAACAGGGAGTTGTGTGTTTCGGTTCACGGGAGAATGTGCCGACCTGCCTCAGTATAATGATGGTGGCTGGTCGGCAAATGGTGAAAGTAACGCAGTGCTGTATTGCAAAAAATGCCCTGGTCATTAAGGGGGTAAAACCTTCTGGGCTGAAGTGGTTAATATTCCCATATATATATGTGAGACTGCTGGGGCAGTGGATACCAAGAAAAGGAGATGCAGTTTCTTTGTGGACCTGGATACATAGAGGCAGCTTTATCTGTAGACCTGGATATCTAGATACAGCCAGAATGGTCTGAGAATGCTGGCTACCCCTATAATGGGGGAGCTTTCTGGTGAGTGGAGCAAAAAATGGAGCAAAAGGAGGGTGAGCATGTGTGGAGACGCAGGGCACACTGCATGGTCTTTCTGCCACGTCAGATTAAGCTTTTGTTCAGCAGCACTATACCAAGGACTTGTTAATGCTTACACATGTTTTTTGGAGCACTATTTACAGCACTTATCACTTTT
The DNA here is from genome assembly GCF_042186555.1 of Aquarana catesbeiana. Lineage (NCBI taxonomy): Eukaryota > Metazoa > Chordata > Amphibia > Anura > Ranidae > Aquarana > Aquarana catesbeiana. Next base: position 436,594,490 of record NC_133328.1, on the reverse strand, counting down.
GTTTTGCCTTTGGTTTGATTTACCAAGGGAAAATTGGACTTAAATGCAGCACTGATCACTTTTTTTAAATGCTACTTTTTAAATGCTATTTGCACAAAATAATGAATTAATTATGTACTTTGATTGTTACACTGTTTATATGTTAATTTTAGACATTGTATAATACTATTGTACATATTAAGTTTTACATATTATTTTCCACGAGGCAGCTACATATATAAGTGTATATGTATATATATGTATATATATATATATATATATATATATATATATATATATATATATATAGCAGTCATTTTATGTATTAAGTTTTTCACATTTTTACACATTATTTTTCATGAGGCACATTGGTATAAGCAGCGCCATATCCAATTTAAAATATCATACCTGATTAAATTATGGTACCTGTGCTACCTATGTGGATATACTGTATATGCTAGGGGTATGTTTCTGTCACTCATTAGACCTGAATTGGCGATTTTAATAGGCTACAAACATCTTCAGCATTACAGAGTCCAGTCCAGTTGAATGTGGCTAATTACTACTAGCTATACCATGCCTGAATAAATGACAACCTTCAGAGTCAACAATCAATTACAAAATTCATTTTCTTTTGTTTTTTGTTATTTTTGGTTGGCTAGCGTGAAAGTGTGCCTGGGCCCAATGATTTGCTTATCTCTCTAGCCCTTGTCTAAGCCCTTAAGATTGTAATAAATTAAGGTAATTTAATATATATATATGTTTCTATGTCAAAACTGTGGATGCCAGATTTAAAATGAAAAACATAAAAGTTTATATTTGCTTATTGCTTTTTCTTTTGTAATAACCTGATATGAATGACATAGATGCGTGCAAACTGTAAATATGCCATTTGGGGATAAGTATACATCTTCAGAGATTTAATATAGTATATGAAAATGATATGAAACAATTTGGACAGATTCCATACATTCATATTACTGCTAACAAATATGGGCACACGGCAGCAGAGGTTGATGTTTCTTTTTTCAGCTGCAGCATCTGGCATCCTGGCAAGCTTAAGCATGACTTTGGAGTTACCTCTATTAGGTCTACCACCTTTGTTAATTGACACATTGACTACTAGATGATTTTGTTACTTTTTTCTTAGAGTTTACACTGTAGTTGTGTAACATATTACTGTGCGTTTTTTAATTAGCAACAGAAATAATAATGTGCATATTTGGCAGAAGCTATGTTTTAATTATGACACATAGCATATTTATTATTCAACAGGTGTCCATCATAAACAAAATAGAATACATTGGACATTATTTTAAAATTGCAAACAATTTTGTATTTTAGGGAAGTAAACATAATGGAGGTTAAAAACTTGCAGAAGTGATGCTATTTACATATAATATAATATAATAATAATATTACAGTGTCAAAAATGAATGTAAAACACTGCGCTAACTAATACGGCTAACGGGAGCTGCTGCATACAGTCTGACAAAAACAGTGAACATACATATAGAAAAAATGCAGCGCTTACTAATAAGTGAATATTCAGAACTCCTAAGGTTCTGAATTAGTGCTGGAAAATATTATTAAACCAAAAAAATAAATTGAACATAAAGTCAATAAGTGAATGTGAATGTCCCACTGCACAAGAAATGGGGGTACTCCAGGGGATGGTGGTATTCCGATGGTTGTCAGCAGTAAAATTTCACGGGGGGGCGTGGCCGACCGGAGAAGAAGATGGACGCTTAAGCCTGCAGCTCGTCAGCCAGGGGACACAATCCGCCACAACAGGCCGCCATCACGACCCACATCCACATCATCCTTGCCCCATCCACCCACCAGAGCAAGATGCAAGCCTCCAGAAAGAGAATTACGGAGCATATACCTCAAAAACTTACAGAGTTTGCCTACAAGCCGGTGCACACCGGATCGCAAGATGGCGCCGACCAGGCCGCGCCGCGAGTCTCCTATACCGACCTCCCGGACGCCATCGCAGACCAACAACCACCTCCAGGTACCGCTGCTGAGCCCCACTATACCCCTGAGGGTGATCCTCTTCCTCCCAGCCCAGCCAAAGCTAAAATGCGGTTGGACGCGCCGCAGCACTGGACGCAGCGTCCACAAATTGAGGCCCAGGCTCTTACTCCTCTCTCCATGGATCAGGCCTTGCACTCATCCATGGCTGCATTCCCCACCTCAGGGCAGCCAGTCATGGACACAACATTAAAAGATATGCTCCTCTCTCTGCAATCATCCCTAATGACAGACCTCTCATCCATGTTTCACAAAATCACCTCTGACATCCGCACACTGGACGACAGGGTGACTAACACTGAACAGGGCCTACATGCTTGTACCTCTACAGTGAATGTCATCATTGATACCTATGATGAAGTCAAAGAAGAGCAAGCATGGATGCGCGCCAAGCTGGCCGATTTAGAAGATAGGTCTCGCAGGAACAATGTTAAACTGAGAGGAATTCCTGAGAGTGTACCACCCGCAGACCTCCCGCGTTATGCAAAAGAATTGATGCACATTGTCATCCCCGAAGCATCTCCACGAGATGTGATTATCGATAGAATACACAGAATCGCTAAACCGTCTCACCTTGCAGCCTCAGTCCCCAGAGACATGCTGATGAGGATCCACTTTTACCACATAAAGGAAAAACTCCTCATGGGAGTAAAAGCTAAAACACCTTTACCAGCTCCCTACACTGAAATTCAATTCTTCCCAGATCTGTCTAAGTACACTCTCCAAATGAGAAGACAGATGAACCCGATCACCAAATGTCTACAAAATCACAAAATACCATATAAATGGCGATACCCAGCCACCATACTCTTAGTGCGCAATGGTCAAAACCATACCATCGGAAATCTTGACAAAGGCCTAAAACTCCTCCACTCCTGGGGAATAATTCCAGAACTGCCAAAAGAAACCCCTCCAGACAGAGGCCCCAATGCACCCCGTAGGCATCTGGAGCACACTTTCCACTGAAGGATGATCCTTTCAATGCTACCCATGGCCACCGATCGTCATTACAGCTCCCCTGAGCGCTGACAGCTTGTTACCCCTGATCTCTTCTTCCCGTGTCATTAACTTTGTGCACCCCATTTAGAGGAAATCACGGTGTTCAACACCCCCTCTTAGTCACCATTTGCTATACCCATAGCGAAAAGATACACCGAATCACTCACCAACAGAGTATCCCACTGATACTGTTTCCAGTTGTTATTCTATCTCTGGTTATTCTATTTCTTTTTTTTTTTCTCTTCTCTCTATTTTTGAAACTGATGTTCTCCTATTGAATTCTACTACTGTGCTCCTTAACATATTGCTCTATTCGCAGTCTTACAGTCCACCCTCCATACAGCTAACCAGGCAACCACAGGCCTGCAACTAAATCTCGCCTTCGAGCCACTGCAGGGCCACGTCGTGTCACCCCTCTACTAGCCTAAAAGACTTCCGAATCTAGGACCCCAGCTCATCTTCACCTGACTTCCGCCTCCAGATCTCCTTTGAACCTCAAGACCATCTAACCGTAAGTGCCATCTGCATCGCTCAACACCCATACCACCACAAGATGCCGCTCACTATTCTATCATTAAACACCAATGGGTTAAACCACCCCGCCAAACGTCACTCACTTTGGAAAACTGCCGCAGAACTCCATTGTGACATTCTGTGTGTCCAGGAAACACACCTGATACCACACCATTCTTCCCTCTGTAAAAACCATCAATTTCCCCATATTTTTCACGCATCACACTCCCTGAAAACCAGAGGAGTCATGATCGCAATTAAGAACACTGTTGACTTCCACCTATTAGATGTACTCACTGATCCTGAGGGTCGCTATATCATTCTAATATGCACCATTAACAAAGTGACTTACTCTATCATAAATGTCTATGCCCCAAACTTTCGCCAAATGAAATTTCTCCGTAAAGTTCTTAAAGCAGCCAGACCTATCCAAAAGGGTCACATGATTCTATGTGGAGACTTCAATCAAGTCCCAGATGCAACCATGGACTCCACGTCAGCAACAAAAAGAAGGGAATCACCTCTGAAAGCATTTTTACCCTCCCACGACCTATATGATGTTTGGCGATGCCATCATGGCTCAGAACGGGACTTCACTTTTTTTTCTCCCAGACACAATTCGTATTCGAGAATTGACCTTTTTCTCACTGATAAATGTATTCTACAAAAAATATCCAGCTCTGTGATCCACACCACGACATGGTCGGACCATGCCCCTATCTCAATTACAATCCAAGACTCCAACCTACAACACAACACTTTTTTATGGCGAGTAAACAACTTTATTATTCAACATGACAAATATGCCCCAGAAATATCTGAACAAATCACTGATTTTTTTACACTAAACAAGGGCTCAGTGCCCGACCCTGCCGTGGTGTGGAGCACGCATAAGGCGTATATGAGGGGGATGCTAATTAAACTGAGCTCCCATCATAAACGGAAGAGGACGCAGCGCATAGACGAACTGACAGCTCAAATAACAGCCCTAGAATCAAAACATAAAAAAAACCCTCATGACTCTCAGACGAATCAACTTCTATCCCTACGACAGGAATTCAGGTCTTTACTCCTGCACTCATATGAATTCCTTTTAAGGAAAGTTAAAGCATCTACCTATTCCACCTCAAATAAAGCAGGAAAGAAATTAGCACAACGCATCAAAGGTAGACGCACAAAATCTAAAATTGATCAATTGATCCACCCACACACGAAAATCTCCCTAAGTAATCCCCAAGATATAGCTGATGCCTTTAGCACATATTATGGAGATTTATACAACCTAAAAAGAGACCCCCATACCCCACAACCCACACTAACTGAAATAGACGCATTCCTCGACAAAATAAATCTACCCAGACTGACTATGGACCAACTATCCGCCCTTAACGCACCCTTCACTGAAAATGAAATTAAAACTGCCATAACCTCGCTACCCAGTGGAAAAGCACCAGGACCAGACGGATTGACCGGGGAATACTATAAACAATTCGCCCCACAGTTAACACCTCACCTAACCGACCTTTTCAACAACGCTGCCTCCTCTTCCAATTTCTCCAATGAATATTTAAAAGCTTTGATTATAACGCTACCGAAACCAGGGAAGCAGCCGAACACCCCACAAAATTTCCGCCCAATCTCATTGTTAAACCTAGACCTAAAAATTTACGCTAAAACAATTGCAACAAGACTAATTGCAATTATGCCCACCCTTATCCACCGAGACCAAACCGGGTTCACGAAAGGCAGACAGACTTCTGACGCCACTAGACGGATGATTAACCTCATCCACCATATAGAATGCACGGGAACGCCTTCTCTGCTTCTATCTCTAGATGCAGAGAAGGCGTTCGATAGAGTCCACTGGTCCTACTTGAGGGCGGTTCTACAGAAATTTGGGTTCCAGGGCACTATTCTGAGCGCCATCATGGCACTCTACTCCACACCTGAGGCCCAGGTATATGTAGAGGGCATGCTTTCACGCCCATTCTCCATTACTAATGGTACCCGACAGGGGTGCCCCCTGTCCCCCCTCATATTCAATATGCTAATGGAACCACTTGCGGAACATGTCCGCTCCCACCCACAAATCTCAGGCCTAAAAATTGGCGACTCCCACCATAAAATCAGTCTCTTCGCCGACGACGTGATTCTCATCCTTTCCAACCCGACTGCTTCCCTGGGTGAAGTGCAAAAACTGCTAGAATGGTTCAGCTCGGTATCGTACTATAAAGTGAATACGACTAAGTCCTTTATACTAGACATTAATATTGACGCTACCACGAAAAACCTTTTACAGCTACAATACCCATTTGCGTGGGCCGACACTGACATTACCTACTTAGGCATCCAACTACCACGGAAAACCAAACACATATACCAATACAACTTCTTACCCCTTCTCCAAAACATTCAAGCGACATCACAACAAATATCAAAACATGAAATTTCATGGACAGGTAGACTTGCAGCGTTCAAGATGATATGCCTCCCCCAAATCTTGTACCACTTCAGAGCTCTACCCATCCCTCTACCTGTCTCCTTCTTTAGAACTCTTCGTACAATCTTTAACAAATATCTATGGAAAGACAAAAAGCCACGGTGTGCCCACTCCACTCTGACTAAACACAAACTAGCGGGAGGTACGGGTTCCATAGATTTTGAGGATTATCACTTGGCAACCATCCTAGCCCAACTTCCCTCCTGGTTTCAAACCCATCCGTCAACACAATGGGGACAAATAGAGAAGGCTTCACTCACCCACTCTAACCTAACAACATGGATACTTAGCATACCGCTAGGCACCACAATCCCAACTGCTATATCACCAACTATGAAGGCCACGGCTCAAGCGTGGAAGAAACTGTCAACCCTCTCGCCATCTACCCCCACAATGATGCAATCCCATATTCCCTTAAGCGCCTTGCTACACCTAATGCCTGAACTCTCATTATCAACATGGAACCTCAATGGCATCCATTATCTACACGAATTATTACATGACAACCACATCAAACCATTCCCCCAACTACAATCAGAATACACTCTGCCTTCGATTGAATACTATACCTACCTCCGCATACGCCACTGTTTGAAAACTATCCCCATCCCTCTATATTGTATCCAATCTAAAACCTGGGACTACCTCACCAACCCTACCACGAAAACTAAAGGAATCTCTTACTTTTACAACATCCTACACCAAAAATGCATCTTCTCAAAACTGAAACCACATTACAGGTGGGACATTGATCTTGCGTACACCTACTCAAGTGATCAATGGCAACATGCCCTCAAGTCCATATATACAGCCACCAAATGCGCGGCCCTCTGGGAACTAACCCAGAAGATATCCCTGCGCTGGTACATGACACCAGCTAAAATAACATCCTTTAACCCAAAAATTCCCAACACTTGTTGGAGATGCAAATCCTCCTCAGGTGACCTATTTCATGTATTCTGGGCATGTTCTGCCCTTAAGAAATACTGGGAAAATATTTTCCATCTAATATCACAAGTAACCCACACCAGGATCCATCCACAACCGGCGCTTGCAATCTTAAACTTAAATATAGAAGAAATACACCCTACATCCAGACTAATAATCACACATATTCTACTGGCGGCCAGACTCAATATTACTAGACAATGGAAGTCTGACAATCCCCCGACATTAGCCCAAGTTGTAGACACCGTGGCCCTGCACTGCAGCTATGAAATAACAACTGCAGAATACACAGGCCATGCAGCACGAGCACACAAAAACTGGCAACCATGGACTGATTGGACTAAAACTGCACACCCCACATAGTAGCACAACACCTTAGATCACACTTTCTTGACCGAGCAATATGTGCAACCCTACTGGGAGACATTTCTATTCAAATCACAAAGTTCATAATAGACAAATATGGTGAACATGTTTAGATGTGCGGAAAGGCCTCTCCGCTTCAGGGGTACTAAAGATCCCACATGGGGTGCCCCTCCAGCGGAATGGCCTAAATGTAATTAATAACACTCTCACCAATACATGTTTACTACTGGTTACATTTAAACACTGTTTGTGGACTTATGTTTATATGCTTATATCACATATGTTTAATCAAACGTCGTTGCACGACGTACAATCTCGAAATTGTACTCTGTATTTCCTTTATAAAATCAATAAAAATGATAAACGAAAAAAAAAAAAAAAAAAAAAAAAAAGAAGTAAAATTTCACCATAAACTGACCTCTCAACTGGACGAACCAATCAGGGCAGAAATAAAAAAGGAGTCTCTTACCAGATCCCGTGGATTCCCATGTCAGCGACAGGGAATCGCATGAGCAGTGTGCCACCAAAGGCGTGGAAAGGAAGGTCTTGACACTCAGATCCTCTACGCTGTAGTTTGCATGGATCTCCGGGAGCCACCAGGTAGGTCCTCACAGTGGATGGCCAAGGCGTGGATCAGGAGGGCCGGAAAGTCACTTGTGGAGCAATTGGGGACAATTGACCTCATTCAGGAGATGTTAAAAGAAAAGATATGCCTCCACATAGTGCAGGTAAAAAAGGGTGTTTTTATTGATAAATATATATATTTATTGCCATATATATATAACTAAAAATATCTGAGAAGGACCAATCGCAATGTGTGTAGAATGAGCCACTTCATTGGATAAGTGTGATCACCTGATCTCACTGAACAGCAAGCCGTAATTGTCTGTTCATTGTACCTATGAATTAATTAAATATCCCTTTATATGGTAATGACTAGTAGAAACAAATCACTAATCAAACAAGAATGGCCTAGAAATCCCTCAAATACCCGTAGATGAACTTCATATTGAGCTAATTGTCAGAAGGACTCCACTGCTGACAGTGCAGAACACTGTTCCACCGTGTCAGCAAGAGGAGCCAATCCTGTAGGGCTTGACAAAAACTGCTGGATGAAGCGGCCAATAGGTGGCTAGCTGTTAATCAGCCAGTGTCAACGCCCATCGGCGTATCCAGCGCAGGGGGGAATGACGTCACGTCCGAAAGGCGTGCCCGGCATCCACATCACACGTGACTCTAGTGACCAATCGGAGAGCAGGTATAAAGCCCCGCTCTACCGATCGTACCGCAAGTGTACAACAAAAGGATGTGACGTGGAGCTTGGAAGCGCGCCAAGTGTCCCAGCTCCATCACATGACAGCCTACGGAAGCCTAGTGTGGCAAAATACACACTCAAACTCATCAGCCACGGACTCATCTTAATTTGGTTGTTACTAGAGACCCGGATGTGAACACCAGGGTCACTGAACAGGAAACTATTTAATTGGGGACACCATAATTGAAAGATACATGGTAATGAAAACAAAAAGTATCCAACTAAATATATGAAACATAATATGAAAATATATGAAAAATATATGAAAAATGTATAATAAAGGAAGATAACAAAAACGTCCCACATAAAGCGTACTCTCTATATAATGGATCTCTAAAGAATAAACCATAATGTATCAAATTCAAACAGCCGGATCATGAATTGATGTCAGACTTTATACAAATAATGATGGGGCTAATGTTGAATATAATGTACAGAAGTGAACATGTGTGGAGACGGAAAGTTCAAGATTGATTAATGAAAGAGTTGAGGTCCCACTCCACGTTCAAACCGAACGGGAAGTAGGACCTCAACTCGTATATCCAGTAGGTCTCTAGCCGCCTATTGGCCGCTTCATCCAGCAGTTTTTGTAAAGCCCTGTGATCAGGTGATCACACTTATCCAATGAAATGGCTCATTTTACACACATTGCGATTGGTCCTTCTCAGATATTTTTAGTTATATATATATATGGCAACCTGGAGTGGGTGGTCTATGCCCCAGTTGAAGACAGCTAGGTCGAAACGCGTCAGACTCATACATCACTCTCCATGTTGCCCACTTGTTTTTATCTATCGTGATCACGTTTTATATGTTTACGGTTGTTTTATCAATAAAAACACCCTTTTTTACCTGCACTATGTGGAGGCATATCTTTTCTTTTTACATCTCCTGAATGAGGTCAATTGTCCCCAATTGCTCCACAAGTGACTTTCCGGCCCTCCTGATCCATGCCTTGGCCGTCCACTGTGAGGACCTACCTGGTGGCTCCCGGAGATCCATGCAAACTACAGCGTAGAGGATCTGAGTGTCAAGAACTTCCTTTCCACGCCTTTGGTGGCACACTGCTCATGCAATTCCCTGTCGCTGACATGGAAATCCACGGGATCTGGTAAGAGACTCCTTTTTTATTTCTGCAATGATTGGTTCGTCCAGTTGAGAGGTCGGTTTATGGTGAAATTTTACTTCTGACAACCATCGGAATACCACCATCCCCTGGAGTACCCCCATTTCTTGTGCAGTGGGACATTCACATTCACTTATTGACTTTATGTTCAATTTATATTTTTTGTTTGATAATATTTTCCAGCACTAATTCAGAACCTTAGGAGTTATGAATATTCACTTATTAGTAAACGCTGCATTTTTTCTATATGTAAATAATATTACAGTAAAGGTGATCTTTAGGTAATCCATATTGTTTTTAACAATCCAAAATCTCAGAACTGGAACTATGATGTATTAGACATGTGCGCCGTCAATAAATTTGTTTCGTTTCGTTCTGTTCCGTTTCGTATTAGAATTAATTCATATTTCGTAATTCGTGTCCAAAATTTCGTACGAAATACTAATTTTTGTTAGGTTCCTTAACTTTTCGTAACAATTATGAATGTTCGTTATGATGAATTTATCATTATGAGGGGCTCCCACCATCCCTGTGCTGTGCTGACTTCCTGGGTTTTTAACTTTTAGGTTCATTAACTTTTCGTAAAAATTATGAATGTTCGTTATGATGAATTTATCATTATGAGGGGCTCCCACCATCCCTGTGCTGTACTGACTTCCTGGGTTTTTAACTTTTAGGTTTGTTAACTTTTCATAACAATTACGAATGATTGTTATGATGAATTTATCATTATGAGGGGCTTCCTCCATCCCTGTGCTGGCTGTCTTCCTAAGCTTTTAGGTTCGTTAACTTTTCGTAACAATTACAAATGTTTGTTAGGAATTTGGATGCGAAATTCGTAAACGAAATTTCGTATTTTGTACAAAATTTGGAAGCATAGCAATTCATATTTCAGATCCTCCTGAATGTACGAATTTACAGAAATTCGTACAAATTTTTGATTCGTATGAAACTAATCGCACATGTCTATGATGTATACGTTTCTAAGCAAATTACCCACATAAAGCCCCAATCTTTGCTGTTGTTAAATTTAGCTATGCTGTGCCCCCCTTCCCCCTCTTGATTTCTTACCCACTCAACTACCTCTGGTACATGCTGTGACTGACAGGCTTGCTGGGTAACGGCTCTCATTTCCTCCTACAGACAGCATGGGAGGAAAGGACTGCTGATAACTGGCAAATCTGTTTACATGTGATCAGCTGTGATTGGACACAGCTGATACCATGGTTAAGGGCCACTGTGATTGGCCCTTTACCCTGATCTTTTATCAGCTTTGTCTGAATAACACAGTGGTGTCACAGAGCATGCCCAATGCACACTGCAGGGGCAGGGTTCTGTGAGGACATCTATTGACACCCTCCCAGAACTGGACCACCACACTGTAGCCATCTTTTGGCAAATGGTTAAATGTCTAAATTATTATAGCTACTCTCTGTATTTGTTCATTTTAAGTGTTGTAGGCAAATATTGGGAAATAAATAATATATTGTTTTACTAGCAGCACCGTGTGTTTGGATTCATAGCTAACCTGGTATTATTGTGATATTAACAATAACATGTGCTCAGAGTTTATTAGACTAACTGATTATAGGGACTAGATAAATTAATACACAGATATAATATTAATTATTATATCGGTTACATCATTTGTAATTATTTATATCGGGCACATCTTATCAACATGAACTTGGATACAAATATATCTAATCCATATATTCCCAGTTTCATGAGATTTTTAAAGCCTTAGCCAAAATTGATCCAAACAGAGCCATTTTTGCAAAGCCCCACTTCTTTATAGATTGGACAACCAGGACTTCCCAAAGGAGTAATACATTTTTGGCAGTGGCTAATTTTACGAGAAACATAGAAACAGTCTAGATATTAGTTTATCTCTTACTATAAAATAAATAGAAATATAAAATGTATGATTACTCTACACACTTGTTTAAACATTTGTATAATCCTTGTATATTAATATAATGTTTCTTAACTACAATTGTGAAATTTAATTAGAAAATTTTACATGCCTGCATCATAGTTCAAGAACCATTTTAAAGTTGTTTTGTGAATTCATTATATGCAGGACATAATATATCCAATAAGAGACAAAATAAAATTAGTTATGTCAAGACTCAAGGTCTAATGGTGGAAGTCAGTATGACCTCCAGCATCTCCCGCTTAGTGGCCTCAGGGACCAGGTGGTACTTAAATGCAGTATATGATAATACATTGCCTAGCTACTGTGCCATATGTACTTGCATTATTTATCTCTTGGTACTGCTATTGTAGCTTATCTTATTTACTGACACCCTTGTGTGTGTTTGTCATTGCAGTTTTTCTGTGTATTTGATAACAGGATAATTTGGGGTATATGTAAATTAATGTAAAATCAGATAATGGAAGGTATAGCCTTGATAAAACAGCTGGATGGAGAAGATGAGCTTTTCAGTTTAAAAAATAATATTATTAATTTGTATATCTTTCTATAAAAAATGCAAATTCCTGATAATGTTGTTAACTTTTGAACATTGCTATTATAAAGAGTAGAAATCTCTCCTTAAGGAACTTATACTCAGCAACTTTTTACTGAATGAGGGTGCGTTACCCCACGCATCAAGGCCACTGGTAATAAAACGTAACTTTTATTCAAATTGTATAAAATGTATTATGTGTGTGTATGTGTTTCAAGGGAGGATTATTGATTGGCAAACAGCATAAGCAATGATTTTTGTAAATATAGTCACCAGAAGAAAAGAAAAATAAAGAATCCATTCTTTACTGAATATGCTTGAACAACTCCCAGCCTCATTATTTAGGGATTCTGGCAAGTCTGGCTGTCCGCTGAAAGTACTAAGTCTGTCTGACCCTAAACCAAACCAGGCTATCTGCTAGGAACTCATACTAGTCTTGACTAGTGTTTACTACAACTCCTGTGATCAGAACCCCTCCTGAGCATAAATATGGGCATATACTGTAATATCAGCATCAAGACTAAAGGGTTCCTCACAGTGTAGGCTTATACTGTCAATGATTGACATCTATAGTCCCTGCCTGGACCAAAAAAAAATGCTACAATACCTCTTAAACTAGGGGTTAACTCCTGCAACCAAGAGAGCAACTTCTGATATTAACTCAGCCTCAACCATAGCTTGAATAACTTCCATTCTCAATAGTTAGCTGTTTTGGCTAGTCTGGCTGTCCACTGATGGTACCGAGTTTGTCTGACACTAAACCAACCCAGGCTATCCACTAGGAATTCATACTGGTCTTGACTAGTATTTACTGTACCTCCTGTGATTAGAACTCCTCCTGAGTATAAATTTGGACATAAACTGTCATAACAGCCCCAATACCAAATGGTTCCTCACAGTCTAGGCTAATACTATCAATAACTAACATATCTCTAGTTCCTGCCTGAACCAAAGGTAATACTACACTACCTCCAAAACTAAGGGTCAACTCCTCCAGATAACGGAGCCAATTCTGATAATCAACTCTGCCTTACGCACAGGATTCCTAAAACCTTACAATTGCTACCTGCCTGCAAAAAACCCCCTCAAAAAACCCCCTCCCCACAAAACCATGCTTGCCCCCAAAGAAATAATAAGGTGCTCCCAAAAATACTCTACATGTTTCCCTTAAATGATAGGCTTTATCAGGAGTGAAAAACTAACTGTGCAAATAAAATAGTGAAAAAAAATGGAGGGGTCCAAACTATCCCCACATGGTTGCAAATAAAATGGCGGCCTTCACTTTCACTTCCTTTATTTATAAGGTTTCCATGTCATTTCTGCGATGACGTCATGTAATGATGCAAATTTTTGTCATGGTGCAAAATTATATCACCGCAAATTCACACCATGATGCAAAATGACATAATGGCGCATTTTCGGCACAAAATATCCTCATCTAGTGGGGGGAGGCCAGAAGACAGTCTCTCAGAGCTGAAACTGAAAATATGTCAGTGTAATTAGGGATGTTTCCATTAAATTATGATAGGAGGATGACAATAATTTTAGACTCAATAGTCTTAATAATGGAAAAAATGCCTGTATGGCATTCTTGTATTTTCCAATCTGCTCATTATTTGCATGACATATAGATGTCAAATGTCAGTTTTAAAATATTTATTTTAGGAGAGGGGAACTTTTCTAGCTTTGGGATTCAATTCTGAAATATGTCCATGCAGGCATAACAATGCAGACTAGATACATCCATTTTCGTACTCTTAAAATAACCATATTTATTTAGTTCAAAATTTAGATTGAGAATTGATTAGATTATAATTGTTATGAATCTTTGAAAGCAGCATCTCCATAATATCAGAAACAGCTAACTGAGAAGTACATCTTCAATCACATGCACGTTATTTTTAGAGCATCAGTATATTATTTATAATACATTTTTCAGATGCATATACTGTGCAGCTAACATGCATTTTATAGCACGCTTAAAGGGTAACTCCACTTTCGTGGGGAAAAAAAATAGCAAATAAAAGAAAAATAATATAGCCTATGCAATTGTGACATAAGTCATATTGTAATTGAATGTTATTAAAAATTACCTTTCCTTTTGAATGTGCAGCTCTGTAATTTTCTGAAAATGCAATGCAATATGGCTACCTGGAGGTGTTCTGTACACAGAATGTGTACAGAACGCCCCCCAGAAACATCATTTCCTGCTTGTGTGATTGGCTCACCGATTTTCCCAGAAGTCTGCACTAGGGATGAGTCGAACAATCCCTGGTTCGGTTCACACCAGAACCTGCGAACGGACTGAAAGTTTGCGCAAACTTTAGAACCCCATTAAAGTCCATGGGACTCGAACGTTCAAAATCAAAAGTGCTAATTTTAAAGGCTAATATGCAAGTTATTGTCCTAAAAAGGGTTTGGGGACCCGGGTTCTGCCCCAGGGTACATGTATCGATGCAAAAAAAAGTTTTAAAAACGGCTGTTTTTTTCAGGAGCAGTGATTTTAATGATGCTTAAAGTGAAAAAAAGTGAAATATTCCTTTAAATATCATACCTGGGGGGTGTCTATAGTATTTGTAAAGTGACGTGTGTTTCCCGTGCTTAGAACAGTCCCTGCACAAAATGACATTTTTAAAGGAATAAAAGTCATCTAAAATTGCTTGCGGCTTTAATGTAATGTCGGGTCCCGGCAATATGGATGAAAATCAGTGAGACAAACGCCATGGGTACCCCCCAGTTCATTACCAGGCCCTTTGGGTCTTGTATGGATATAAAGGGGAACCCCGCACCCAAATTAAAAAAAGGAAAGGCTTGGGGCCCCCAGGCCCTATATACTCTGAACAGCAGTATACAGGCGGTGCAAACAAGACAGGGACTGTAGGTTTGTTGTTAAGTAGAATCTGTTTGTAATTTTGAACTGGTACATTTTTAAAGTGTAGCTCCAGCCAAAAAAAATCAATTTTTAAGCTTTTTGGAAAACATAGAGAAGGGTTATCACCCCTGTAACATTTGTTTTGCTGTCTGTGCACCTCTTCAGAAGATTTCACCTCACTTTCTGTCCCAATGACAAATGTTTTTTGAAAATTTGGGGTTTTTAGTGAAACAAGGATTGGTGATAAAGCATCAGTGAAGAGGAGACACGTTTTTCCCATATTAACTCTTACAGGAGAGAATTTCTCTTCCTACGGGTAGATTTCATCTCACTTCCTGTTGTCTCCTTCCGTTTGCAAGTAGGAGTCGTTTGTAAGTTGGATGTTTGAAAGTAGGGGCCTGCCCTATATACTCTGCAGAAATTGGGGCCTTAGGTGTTGGTGTTGCCACAACACTGTAAGCCCTCACAGTTACTCTTGGTGGGCGCAGGAACGGGCCCTGCTGTGAAATATTAGATCAAGAATTGTAAATACATGCCATTGTTGAACAGTGGTAGAAAAATTTGGCCTTTGGTGGTGGTGGTGCTGGTGCCACAACACTGTAAGTCCTCACAGTTACTCTTGGTGGGCGCTGGAACAGGCCCTGCTGTGAAATATTATATCAAGAATTGTAATTGCATGCACCTGTTGAACAGGGGCAGAAAAATTGGGCCTTTGGTGGTGGTGATGGTGGTGTTGCCACAACACTGTAATGCCCCGTACACATGGTCGAACTTTGTTCGGACATTCCGACAAAAAAATCCTAGGATTTTTTCCGATGGATGTTGGCTCAAACTTGTCTTGCATACACACGGTCACACAAAGTTGTCGGAAAATCTGATCGTTCTAAACGCGGTGACGTAAAACACGTACATCGGGACTATAAAAGGGGCAGTGGCCAATAGCTTTCATCTCTTTGTTTATTCTGAGCATGCGTGGCACTTTGTCCGTCGGATTTGTGTACACACGATCGGAATTTCTGACAACGGATTTTGTTGTCGGAAAATTTTATATCCTGCTCTCAAACTTTGTGTGTTGGAAAATCCGATGGAAAATGTCCGATGGAGCCCACACACAGTCAGAATTTCCGAAAACAGGCTCCGATCGGACATTTTCCATTGGAAAATCCGACCGTGTGTACGGGGCATAAGCACTCACCGTTACTTTTGGTGGGCGCAGGAATAGGCCCTGCTGTGAAATATTAGATCAAGAATTGTAATTACATTTCCCTGTTGAACAGGGGCAGAAAAATTGGGCCTTAGGCACTGGTGCCACAAAACTGCAACCCCTCACAAATGCTATAATTGGAGTGCAGGAATGAGCCCTGCTGCAAAGTATTGCATCAAAAATTGTAATTACACACTCCTGTTAAACAGGGGCTGAAAAATTGGGCCTTGGGCACTGGTGGTGGCGCCCAGAACCAAAAATGTTCTTACAAGCTATCAGCGTGATCATTGAGGAGGAAGAGGATAATTACTCAGGGATAGTCACTCAGCATCAGCATAGGCAGTCTTTGAAGGGATCTGAAAATAATTATTCGGTTACATCAGCATCAGGTGCTTGGTAGCTGGTGGTGATCCAAGACTGATTCATTTTTATAAAGGTCAGTCGATCGACCGAGTCGGTGGACAGACGCACCCTGTGATCGGTTACAAAGCCTCCAGCAGCACTGAATGTGCGTTCCGAAAGAACGCTGGATGCAGGACAGGCCAGTAGCTCAACTGCATACTGTGCAAGCTCTGGCCAGTAATCCATCCTCAAGACCCAGTAACCCAGAGGATTTTCCGTGGGAAAGGTGTCCAAGTCAGATCTTGCCCCTAGGTATTCCTGCACCATGTAAAACAGACACTGGCGATGGTTGCTGGAACCGATCATACCTTGGGGCTGTGGACCAAAGAATTGTCTCAATGCATCGGTCAGCCGGCCACCTTCTCCACCGCTCCTTCTTTGACTGACCGAAGCCTCAGCAACACATTGTGCAGAAATAGGAGTTTGTAACCTCCCAGTCTCTGGGAACGCATTGCACAGACCTTTCTGCAAGGCCTCCCGAAGATGTTTCATCCTCTGCTCCCTCTGCGATGGCAAGATAAGGTCCGCAATCTTACCCTTGTAACGTGGATCAAGGAGGGTTGCCAGCCAATATTGGTCCTTCGCCTTGATACCACGAATACGAGGATCCTTACGCAGGCTTTGCAGGATCAGGGAGGCCATGCAGCGTAGGTTTGCTGAGGCATTCAGTCCGGAGTTCTCTGGGTCACTAAGGACGACATGGTCCGCAGCCACCTCCTCCCAGCCACGTACAAGTCCATGTGTTTCTTGGGACTGATCCGTTAAAGACTGCTGCTGATGCTGAGTGCCAGGCTCCACCTCCATACTGACACAATCTTCCTCCTCCTCCTCCTCCTCGTCCTCTTCCTGTGTGATCGGCGGGCACGCAGGAACACTGTCTGGATAAAGGGGGCCTTGAGAGCTAAGGAAGTCCTCCTCTTCCTGCCTCTGTTCTGCCTCAAGTGCCCTGTCCATTATTCCACGCAGCGTGTGCTCCAACAGGTGGACAAGGGGGACAGTGTCACTGATGCATGCACTGTCACCGCTCACCATCCTCGTGGCCTCCTCAAATGGTGACAAGACAGTGCATGCATCCCTGATCATGGCCCACTGGCGTGGGAAAAAAAAAACAAGCTCCCCTGACCCTGTCCTGGTGCCATAGTCGCACAGGTACTCATTGATGGCCCTCTGCTGCATGTGCAGCCGCTGCAGCATGGCCAACGTTGAGTTGCACTTGGTGGGCATGTCACAGATTAGGCGGTTCTTGGGCAGGTTAAATTCCTTTTGGAGGTCAGCCAGCCGAGCACTGGCATTATATGACCCGCGGAAATGCACACAGACTTTCCTGGCCTGCCTCAGGACATTCTGTAAGCCCGGGTACCTGCCCAAGAACTGCTGCACCACCAAGTTAAGGACGTGAGCCAAACAGGGCACATGGGTCATTTGTCCCTGTCGGAGGGCAGAGAGGAGGTTGGTGCCATTGTTGCAAACCACCATTCCTGCCTTAAGTTGGCATGGCGTCAACCACCTCTGAACCTGCCCCTGCAGAGCTGACAGAACCTCTGCCCCAGTGTGGCTCCTGCCCCCCAAGCACACCAGCTCAATCACCGCATGGCATCTTTTGGCTTGCGTACTTGCGTAGCCCCTTGAACGGCTATGGAGCACCGCTGGTTCCGAGGACAAAGCACAGGAAGAGGCCATGGAGGAAGAAGAAGAGGAGGGGGTGGAGGAGAGAGGTGTGTCACAATCATTAGTAGTGGCATTTTGGAGGCGTGGTGGCGGAACAACCTCCAACACTACTGCACCTTGTCCTGCATCCTTCCCAGCTGCCAGCAGAGTCACCCAATGCGCCGTGAAACTTAGGTAAAGTCCCTGTCCATGCCTTCTGGACCATGAGTCAGCGGTAATATGCACCTTACCACTGACTGCCCTGTCCAGCAAGGCATGGACATTGCCTTCCACATGCCGGTAGAGAGCCGGAATCGCCTTCCATGAGAAAAAGTGGCGTTTGGGTACCTGCCACTGAGGAACCGCACATTCCACAAACTCACGGAAGGGGGCAGAGTCTACCAACTGAAAAGGCAGCAATTGAAGTGCTAGAAATTTTGCCAAGCTAGCATTCAACCGCTGGGCATGCGGATGGCTGGGAGCAAACTTCTTTTGGCGGTGCAGCAGCTGGGGCAGGGAAATTTGCCTGGTACAATCTGACGTTGGTGTACCAAAAGCAGATTGCCCACAAGTACTTGGCTGTGACACACCTAATTCTACACCTTCATTCCTCTCAGTGCAGGTCTCAGAGAGGACTGAAGGTATAGTGGGGTTGGAGATCTCAGCTGATGAGGAGCAAGGAGAGGTCCTCTTTGTTCTTTGGTGTGGGTCTTTTAGATACGCTTGCCAATGAACTGCATGGCAGGTCAACATATGTCTGGTCAAGCATGTGGTACCCAAGCGGGAGATGTTTTGGCCACGCGAGATACGCTTGAGACATATGTTGCAAATAGCAGCGGTGCGATCTGATGCACTCGTCTCAAAAAAGGCCCACACCAAAGAATTTTTTGAATAACACGCAGAGACTGCAGCACCCTGCACATGTGGAGCTTTGGGGTGTGATGCAGTCAATGTGCTGCCCTTAGGCTGGCCCCTCGAGGGCATCCTGCCTCATTGGTGATGTCCTGCCTCCTCCTCCTCCTCCTCCTCCTCCTCCTCTCTCCTATCAGGCACCCATGTTGAGTCAGAGACTTCATCATCCCCTCCCTCCTCATCACTGGAGCAAACCTGGCAGTATACTGCAGCAGGGGGAGCATGACTGCCAGATTGCTGTCCTTCTTGGGCATCCCCTCTGTCCGTGCTCATGTTACTGCCTTCATCAAGCTCAGTATCATCATCAGAGCCTTCCAAACGCTGGGCATCCTCCTGGAGCATGTACCCAACACTGTGGTCACACAGTTCGAGGGACTCCTCGGGAGGACATGGTGGGGCTAGGGAAGGAGTCACTGATGACATTGAGCCGAGGGAAGAGGCCGCTGCTTTGCCAGACAAAGTACCCTGAGCATGGGTGAGAGAGGATGAGGAGGATGAGGACGGCTTGGTCATCCACTCGACCAAGTCTTCCGCATGTTGCAGCTCAACACGGGCAGCTGCCGAAAAAAAGGCCAAGCGTGTCCCACAGCCAGGTGCTGATGAGGATGCACCGTCTCCACGACCAGCACTAGACACAGAGCCTGCTTGCCCTCTCTTATTGGCTTGTGACTGTCTGCCTCTCATTCTTGGCCTTCCAGACATACTAATGGCCTGTAGCTGCACTAAACTGGGATATATATATATATATATATATATATATATATATATATATATATATATATGTACTGATACTGCAGCTAACAAAATCAACTGCCTGCCTGTAGTATGAGAACACCACCAACCTTCTGCAGGTAGCTTTAGCTGAACACTGTGCAGAGCTCGCAAAAAAATAACTTGTAGCTTTTTTAGCTGCCTGCGGTAGTGATAGGATCAGGAAAACACCACCAACCTTCTACAGGTAGCTTTAGCTGAACACTGTGCAGAGCTCGCAAAAAAAATTACTTGTTGGTTTAGCTGAACACTGTGAGCAGGACGCACTACACTAACTTGTAGTTTTAGCTGAACACTGTGAGGAGGACGCACCACACTAACTTGTAGCTTTAGATGAACACTGTGCAGAGGTCTCACCACACTAACTTGTAGGTTTAGCTGAACACTGTGAGGAGGACGCACCACACTAACTTGTAGTTTTAGCTGAACACTGTGAGGAGGACGCACCAAACTAACTTGTAGTTTTAGCTGAACACTGTGAGCAGGATGCACTACACTAACTTGTAGCTTTAGATGAACACTGTGCAGAGGTCTCACTATACTAACTTGTAGTTTTAGCTGAACACTGTGAGCAGGACGCACTGCACTAACTTGTAGCTTTAGATGAACACTGTGCAGAGGTCTCACTACACTAACTTGTAGTTTTAGCTGAACACTGTGAGCAGGACGCACTGCACTAACTTGTAGCTTTAGATGAACACTGTGCAGAGGTCTCACTACACTAACTTGTAGTTTTAGCTGAACACTGTGAGGAGGACGCACTGCACTAACTTGTAGCTTTAGATGAACACTGTGCAGAGGTCTTACTACACTAACTTGTAGTTTTAGCTGAACACTGTGAGCAGGACGCACTGCACTAACTTGTAGCTTTAGATGAACACTGTGCAGAGGTCTCACTACACTAACTTGTAGTTTTAGCTGAACACTGTGAGCAGGACGCACTGCACTAACTTGTAGCTTTAGATGAACACTGTGCAGAGGTCTCACTACACTAACTTGTAGTTTTAGCTGAACACTGTGAGCAGGACGCACTTCACTAACTTGTAGCTTTAGATGAACACTGTGCAGAGGTCTCACTACACTAACTTGTAGTTTTAGCTGAACACTGTGAGCAGGACGCACTGCACTAACTTGTAGTTTTAGCTGAACACTGTGAGGAGGACGCACCACTCTAACTTGTAGTTTTAGCTGAACACTGTGAGCAGGACGCACTGCACTAACTTGTAGTTTTAGCTGAACACTGTGAGGAGGACGCACCACACTAACTTGTAGTTTTAGCTGAACACTGTGAGCAGGACGCACTGCACTAACTTGTAGCTTTAATTGAACACTGTGCAGAGCTTGCAAAAAAATAACTTGTAGGTTTAGCTGAACACTGTGAGGAGGACGCACCACACTAACTTGTAGTTTTAGCTGAACACTGTGAGCAGGACGCACTGCACTAACTTGGAGTTTTAGCTGAACACTGTGAGGAGGACGCACCACACTAACTTGTAGTTTTAGCTTAACACTGTGAGCAGGACGCACTGCACTAACTTGTAGCTTTAGATGAACACTGTGCAGAGGTCTCACTACACTAACTTGTAGTTTTAGCTGAACACTGTGAGCAGGACGCACTGCACTAACTTGTAGCTTTAGATGAACACTGTGCAGAGGTTTCACTACATTAACTTGTAGTTTTAGCTGAACACTGTGAGCAGGACGCACTGCACTAACTTGTAGCTTTAGATGAACACTGTGCAGAGGTCTCACTACACTAACTTGTAGTTTTAGCTGAACACTGTGAGGAGGACGCACTGCACTAACTTGTAGCTTTAGATGAACACAGTGAGGAGGACGCACCACACTAACTTGTAGTTTTAGCTGAACACTGTGAGCAGGACGCACTGCACTAACTTATAGTTTTAGCTGAACACTGTGAGGAGGACGCACCACACTAACTTGTAGTTTTAGCTGAACACTGTGAGCAGGACACACTGCACTAACTGTAAATAGTCTAGTTGCCTGACTGTGGTACTAATAGGATCAAAAGAACACCAGCAATTTTCTTCAGGTAGCTGTAAATACTGTAACAAGACAAGCCTGCCTGTCAGTAAGAAGATAACAGGAACGGATCTAGCTAAACTGAATACAGTGTATATATATATATATATATATATATATATATATATATATATATATATATATATATATACAACACCTGGGATGCATATATATACACAATACACTATAAGTGCAGCTAACTCACTGAATGTCCTGCCTAATCTAGCTAACTCAAATGAAATGACACTGTCTCTCTCCCTCTATCTAAGCACGCCGGAACACACTACACAGGGCCGCCGTGCAGGAGGCCTTATACAGTGTGGGGCGTGTTCTAAACCCCCTGAGCCATAATTGGCCAAAGCCACCCTGGCTTTGGCCAATTACAGCTCTCTCTACCGACGGCGCTGTGATTGGCCAAGCATGCGGGTCATAGTGCATGCTTGGCCAATCATCAGCTAGCAATGCACTGCAATGCCGCAGTGAATTATGGGCCGTGACGCGCCACACAAATTTGGCGTGAACGGCCCATAACGTTCGGAATTCAGCGAACGACCGAACAGCCAATGTTCGAGTCGAACATGGGTTCGACTCGAACCTGAAGCTCATCCCTAGTTGGAACCCAGGAATGAGCCCTGCTGCAAAGTATTGCATCAAAAATTGTAATTATACACCCCTGTTAAACAGGGGCTGAAAAATTGGGCCTTGGGCACTGGTGCTAGTGCCACAACACTGCAACCCCTCACAGATGCTATAGTTGGAACCCAGGAATGAGCCCTGCTGCAAAGTATTGCATAAAAAATTGTAATTATACACCCCTGTTAAACAGGGGCTGAAAAATTGGGCCTTGGCCACTGGTGGCGGTGCCCAGAACCAAAAATGTTCTTACAAGCTATTAGCATGAAAATTGAGGAGGAAGAGGATTGTGACTCAGCATAACAGGATAGTCACTCAGCATCAGCATAGGCAGTCTTGAAGGGATCTCACATAAAAAAAAAATCAATCAGTTACATCAGCATCAGGTGCTTGGTAGTAGGTGATCCAAGACTGATTTATTTTTATGAAGGTCAGCCAATCAACCGATTCGGTGGACAGGCGCACGCTGTGATCGGTTACAAAGCCTCCAGCAGCAGTGAATGTGCATTCCGAAAGAACGCTGGATGCAGGACAGGCCAGTAGCTCAATTGCATACTGTGCAAGCTCTGGCCAGTGATCCATCCTCAAGACCCAGTAACCCAGAGGATTTTCGGTGGGAAAGGGGTCCAAGTCTGACCTTGCCCCTAGGTAATCCTGCAAAATGTGAATCAGACAGTGGCGATGGTTACTGGAACCGATCAGACCCTGGGGCTGCGGACTAAAAAATTGTCTGAACGCATCGGTCAGATGGCCATCTTCTCCACCGCTCCTTCTGTGACTGACCGAAGCCTCAGCAACACATTGTCCAGAAGGACCAGGAAATTGTAACCTCCCAGGCTCTGGAAACGCGTTGCACAAACCTTTCTGCAAGGCCTGCTGAAGATGTTTCATCCTCTGCTCCCTCTGAGACGGCAAGATAAGGTCCGCAACCTTACCCTTGTAACGTGGATCAAGGAGAATTGCCAGCCAGTAATCATTCCTCCCCTTGATACCACGAATAGGAGGATCCTTCCACAGGCTTTGCAGGATCAGGGAGGCCATGCAGCATAGGTTTGGTGAGGCATTCGGTCCATAGTCCTCTGAGTCTCTAAGGGCGACATGACCTGCAGCCACCTCCTCCCCGCCAGGTACAAGTCCATGGGTTTCTTTGGACTGTAAATGATCCCTTGAAGACTGCTGCTGATGCTGAGTGCCAGGCTCTACCTCCATGCTGACACAATCTTCCTCCTCCTCTTCCTGTGTGATCGGTGGGCACGCAAGAACACTGTCTGGATAAAGGGAGCCTTGACAGGTAAGGAAGTCCTCCTCTTCCTCCCTCTGTTCTGCCTCAAGTGCCCTGTCCATTATTCCATGCAGTGTGTGCTCCAACAGGTGGACAAGAGGGACAGTGTCACTGATGCATGCACTGTCACTGCTAGACATGTGCAGGATGAAAAAATTCGTTTAGTTTAGTTTTGATTCGTTATTTAACTAAATTTGTTTAGTTAAATTAGTTGCATTCGTTACATTCGTTTTCGGGATTCGTTTAATTTTGTATTCGAATTCGAAAAAATTCGACCGCATTCGAAAAAAACTATCAAATTCGAAAAAAATTCGACCGCATTCGAAAAAATCTATCAAATTTGAAAAAATTCTACCGCATTTGAAAAAAAAACGATCAAATTCGAAAAAATTCTACGGCGTTTAAAAAAAATTTGACCGAATTTGAAAAAGTAAACTATATATAACCATTTTGCGAAGTTCTAATTTATTTATTTTTTTTTCCTATTCTGTTCTATTGTTTTTTCTATTCTAGTCTTTTCTATTAGAATTCGATTTCATTCTATTTCTATATAACCATTTTCCAAAATTCGAATTTCGTATAGAATGAATTTGCATTCAAATAGAAAAGATTAGAAAAAAATAGAAAAGAATAGAAAAGAATAGCATAGAAAAAAATTATATATTATATATATATATATATATATTATATATTATATTATATATATTATATATATTATATATATATATAAAACCATCTTCCGAAATTCGAATTTCATATAAAATGAATTCGAATTCGAATAGAAAAGGTTAGAATAGAGTAGAAAAGAATAGACTAGAAAAACAATAAAACAGAATAGAATAAAACATTATATATATATATATATATATATATATATATATATATATATATATATATATATATATATATATATATATATATATATATTATATTATATTTTATTCTATTCTGTTCTATTGTTTTTCTAGTCTATTTTCTATTATTTTCTATTCTAATCTTTTCTATTCAAATTCGAATTCATTCTTGAATTTCGTCTACAATGAATTCAAATTCGAATAGAAAAGTTTAGAATAGAAAAGAATAGCATAGAATAACAATGGAACAGAATAGAAAAAAAATATTTTATTTATATATATATATATATATATATATATATATATATATATATATATATATATATATATATATAAAACATCTTCAAAAATTCGAATTTCATATAGACTGAAATCAAGTTTGAATAGAAAAGATTAGAATAGAATAGAAAACAATAGAATCGAATAGCATAGAAAACAATAGAACAGAATAGAAAAAAAATATCATTAATATATAGATTGAAGTGTAGAGGAGAACCACACACAGCTTTCGAACTAGTGTCAGCAAACAGGTCCTCTCACCGACCTTGTATATATAAAAATAAAGTTCAGATGTGTTCTGACTGATCTAAGGAAGGGTGCGAACAAATCAGCCTGAAACGTAATCTTTGTCTGAACAAAAAATTGTAATGATTTTGTTTGGAATGACTCTACATGCTTTGTAAACTTTTTCTAAAGATTTGATGGAATAAAGCAACAAATTTTTAAGTGCAGCAACTTTTGGAACTTTATATATATTATTCTATTGTTTTTCTAGTCTTTTCTTTTCTATTGTTTTCTTCTATTCTAATTCGATTTTCGAAATTAGAATATTTGAAAATGGTTTTATATATATATATATATATATATATATATATATATATATATATATATATATATATATACCGTATTTATCAGCGTATAACACGCGCCAGCGTATAACACGCACCCCAAGTTTAGGAGGGAATTATAAGGAAAAAAATGTTTTAAGGAAAAAACTTACATTTAAATGCCCATCAATGCAGCCTTGCACAGCGTCCATCTGCATGCTTGTCCAGTTTCATTTGCAGCCTTGCAGTCATTTGCAGCCTTGCAGTCAGCAGCCTTGGTGTCATTTGCAGCCTTATCAGTGTCCATTTGCAGCCTTGCAGCTTTGTCAGTGCCGACCTGCAGCTTTGTCTGTGTCCATTTGCAGCCTTGCCCAGGCTGCAGTTAAACTGCAGTGACTTGTCAGTGTCACTGCAATTTGAAAATGGCGCCGCTGGCGCCGAAATACACAGAGCCGGTCCTCGGCTCTTCTCGGCGGCTCTCGGTCACTTTCGGCCACTTTTGGCTCCACTCGTAGTCCAGCCCGGGATGGGCATGACTGTGAACAGAGCTAGCCGAACCTAGCCAAGTACACTCGGCTATCTGTATATGGGCGGCGCTCGAGTGGAGCCGAAAGTGGCCGAGAAGAGCTGAGGACCGGCTCTGTGTATTTCTGTACCGGCAGCGCCATTTTCAGATCGGCAGCCGACGATCGCTCCGCTTAGTCAGCGGGGGATCACAGGGGATCGGCGTATAACATGCACCCGCGATTTTCCCCTGATTTTAAGGGGAAAAAAGTGTGTGTTATATGCCAATAAATACGGTGTATATATATATATATATATATATATATATATATATATATATATATATATATATATATATAAACATTTTCCAAAATTCTAATTTCGGATAGAATGATTTTGAATTTGAATAGAAAAGATTAGAATAGAATAGAAAATAATAGAAAAGAATAGAATAGAAAAACAATAGAACAGAATAGAATAAAATACAATATATGTTTTTCTACTTTATTCTTTTCTATTATTTTCTTTTCTATTCTAATCTTTTCTATTCAAATTCAAATTCATTCTATACGAAATTCGATCTTCAGAAGCTATGTCCCGAAATTCGAATTTCGTATAGAATGAATTCGAATTTGAATAGAAAAGACTCTTAAAGAACAGAAAATAATAGAAAAGAAAAGCATAGAAAAACAATAAAACTGAATAAAAAAAATATTATATATATGTATTCTATTGCTTTATGATTTTATATTCTATTTTATTGTATTTTTTAGAAAATCGATTTCTATTGTTTTTGACTTCGATTCGAATATGTTTTCGAATTCGAATATGTTTTCGAATTCGATTCGAATTTGTTTTCGAATTCGATTCAAATTCGTTCGCTTTTTTTCGGCTATCTGTATATGGGCGGCGCTCGAGTGGAGCCAAAAGTGGCTGAGAAGAGCTGAGGACTGGCTCTGTGTATTTCTGCGCCGGCAGCGCCATTTTCAGATCGGCAGCCGGCGATCGCTCCGCTCAGTCAGCGGGGGAACGCAGGGGATCGGGGGAACGCAGGGAATTATAAGGAAAAAATGTTTTAAGGAAAAAAACTTACATTTAAATGCCCATCAATGCAGCCTTGCACAGCGTCCATCTGCATGCTTGTCCAGTGTAATTTGCAGCCTTGCAGTCATTTGCAGCCTTGCAGTCATTTGCAGCCTTGCAGTCAGCAGCCTTGGTGTAATTTGCAGACTTATCAGTGTCCATTTGCAGCCTTGCAGCTTTGTCAGTGCCGACCTGCAGCTTTGTCTGTGTCCATTTGCAGCCTTGCCCAGGCTGCAGTTAAACTGCAGTGACTTGTCAGTGTCACTGCAGTTTGAAAATGGCACGGCCGGCACCAAAATACACAGAGCCTGTCCTCGGCTCTTCTCGGTGGCTCTCGGTCACTTTCGGCCACTTTTTGTTTTCGAATTCGATTTGAATATGTTTTCGACTTCGATTCGAATATGTTTTTGAATTCGAATATGTTTTTGAATTCGATTCTAATTTGTTTTCGAATTCGATTCGAATTCGTTCGCTTTTTTTCGGATTCGTTTAAATTCACCACTTTTGTAATTCAGAAATTCGGATGCACCTGAATTTCCGAATAATGAAAAATTTGTCCGAATTTCGATTCGGAACTAAACGAAATGCACATGTCTAGTCACTGTTCACCATCCTTGTGGCCTTCTCAAATGGTGACAGGACAGTGCATGCATCCCTGATCATAGACCACTGGTGTTGGGAAAAAAAACAAGGTCCCTTGACCCTGTCCCTGTGCCATAGTCGCATAGGTACTCATTGATGGCCCTCTGATGTGTGTGCAGCCGATGCAGAATGGCCAACGTTGAGTTCCACTTGGTGGGCATGTCACAGATTAGGCGGTTCTTGGGCAGGTTAAATTCCTTTTGGAGGTCAGCCAGCCGAGCACTGGCATTATATGACCTGCGGAAATGCACACAGACTTTCCTGGCCTGCCTCAGGACATCCTATAAGCCCGGGTACCTGCCCAAGAACCGCTGCACCACCAAGTAAAGGACATGAGCCAAACAGGGCACATGGGTCAGTTGTCCCTGTCGGAGGGCGGAGAGGAGGTTGGTGCCATTGTCACAAACCACCATACCTGCCTTAAGCTGGCATGGCGTCAACCACCTCTGAACCTGCCCCTGCAGAGCTGACAGAATCTCTGCCCCAGTGTGGCTCCTGTACCCCAAGCACACCAGCTCAAGCACTGCATGGCATCTTTTTGCCTGCGTGCTTGCGTAGCCCCTTGAATGCCTACGGAGCACCGCTGGTTCTGAGGACAAAGCACAGGAAGAGGCCATGGAGGAAGAAGAAGAGGAGGGGGTGGAGGAGAGAGGTGTGGCAAAATCACCACTAGAAGAATTTTGGAGGAGTGGTGGTGGAACAACCTCCAACACTACTGCACCCTGTCCTGCATCCCAGCTGCCAGAAGAGTCACCCAGAGCACGGTGAAAGATAGGAAACGTCCCTCCCTGTCCATGCCTGCTGGACCATGAGTCAGCGGTTATATGCACCTTACCACTGACCGCCCTGTCCAGCGAGGCCAAGACATTGCCTTCAAAATGCTGGTAGAGAGCCGGAATCACCTTCCGTGAGAAAAAGTGGTGTTTGGGAACCTGCCACTGAGGAACCGCACATTCCACAAACTCACGGAAGGGGGCAGAGTTTACCAACTGAAAAGGCAGCAGTTGAAGTGCTAGCAATTTAGCCAAGCTAGCATTCAAACCCTGGGCATGTGGATGGCTGGGAGCAAACTTCTTTCAGCGGTGCAGCAGCAGGGGCAGGGAAATTTGCCTGGTGAAATCTGATGTTGGTGTACCGATAGCAGATTGCCCGCAAGTACTTGGCTGTGACACACCTAATTCTACACCTTCATTCATGAAGGTATAGTTGGGTTGGAGATCCCAGCTGATGAGGAGAAAGGAGAGGTCCACTTTGTTCTTTGGTGTGGGTCTTTTAGGTACGCTTGCCAATGAACTGCATGGCAGGTCTACATATGTCTGGTCAAGCATGTGGTGCCCAAGCGGGTGATGTTTTGGCCATGCGAGATATGCTTGAGACATATGTTGCAAATAGCAGTGGTGGGATCTGATGCACTCGTCTCATAAAAGGCCCACACTAAAGAAGTTTTGGAATAACGCGCAGAGACAGCAGCGCCCTGCACATGCGGAGCTCTTCGGTGTGATGCAGTCGGTGTGCTGCCCTTAAGCTGGCTCCTGGAGGGCATCCTGCCTCATTGGAGATGTGCCTCCTCCTCCTCTCTCCTATCAGGCACCCACGTGGAGTCAGTGACCTCATCATCCCCTCCCTCCTCATCACTGGAGCAAAGCTGGCAGTATGCTGCAGCTGGGGAAACATGACTGCCAGATTGCTGTCCTTCTTGTGCACCCCCTCTCTCTGGGCTCACGTTACTGCCTTCCTCTAGCTGGGTACCATCATTGGAACCTTCAAAATGCTGGGCATCCTCCTGGAGCATGTACCCAACACTGTGGTCAAACAGTTCAGGGGACTCCTCAGGGGGACATGGTGGGGCTAGGGAAGGAGTGACTCATGCCATTGAGCAGAGGGAAGAGGCCGCGTTGGCAGCTGCTTTACCAAAGTACCCTGAACCTGGGTGAGAGAGGATGAGGACGGCTTGGTCATCCACTCTACCAAGTCTTCTGCATGTTGCGGCTCAACACTGCCAGCTGCTGAAAAAAAGGACAAGCATGTCCCACGGCCACGTGCTGGTGAGGATGCACTGTCTCCACGACCAGCACTGTTGCTTCTAGACACAGAGCCTGCTTGCCCTCTTTTCATTGGCTTGTGAATGTCTGCCTCTCCTTGTTGGCCTTCCAGACATACTAATGGCCTGCAGTTAGCAGAATCAACTGCCTGCCTGTTGTACTAATAGGATCAGAAGAACACCACCAATTTTCTTCAGGTAGCTTTAGTTGCACACGGTGCAGAGGACGCAGTACACTAACTGTAAATACTGCAGCTGCCTGCCTGTGGTACTAGTATGATCAGAAGAACACCACCAATTTTTTTCAGGTAGCTTTAGGTGCACACTGTGCAGTGGACACAGTACACTAACTGTAAATACTGTAGCTGCCTACCTGTGGTATTAATAGGAGCAGAACAACAGCATTTGTCTTCAGGTAGCTTTAGGTTCACACTGTGCAGAGGACACACTACACTAACTTGTAAATACTGCAGCTGCCTGTGGTACTAATAGGATCAGAAGAACACCACCAATTTTCTTCAGGTAGCTTTAGGTGCACACTGTGCAGAGGACACACTACACTAACTTGTAAATACTGCAGCTGCCTGTGGTACTAATAGGATCAGAAGAACACCACCAATTTTCTTCAGGTAGCTTTAGGTGCGCACTGTGCAGAGGACGCACTACACTAACTTGTAAATACTACAGCTGCCTGTGGTACTAATGGGATCAGAAGAACGCCACCAATTTTCTTCAGGTAGCTTTAGGTGCACACTGTCCAGAGGACGCACAACACTAACTTGTGAATACTGCAGCTGCCTGCAGCACTAATAGGATCAGAAGAACACCACCAATTTTCTTCAGGTAGCTTTAGGTGCACACTGTGCAGAGGATGCATTACACTAACTTGTAAATACTGCAGCTACCTGCAGTGCTAATAGGATCAGAAGAACACCACCAATTTTCTTCAGGTAGCTTTAGGTGCACACTGTGCAGAGGACGCACAACACTAACTTGTGAATACTGCAGCTACCTGCGGTACTAATAGGATCACAAGAACACCACCAATTTTCTTCAGGTAGCTTTAGGTGCACACTGTGCAGAGGACGCACTACACTAACTTGTAAATACTGCAGCTGCCTTATAAGGTTTATTTGTAAAAAAGTATTGCACTTACAATTGAATTGCAGAGTATTCACGCTAAAAACAGAGCCGGCTGGCTACAATAGAAATACCCGTCCTCCTAGGACAACAGTGTGGTGATGTCAGCACGTATCCTCCTCCAGATGCGTTTCGTCACAGGTTGACGTTGTCAATGGGGATCGGGTGCATGCTGAACCACCACCATTTAAATACACCAAGCCTCGTTCTGAGTCCCGCGGAAGGAGCCAGAAAACGCCATCTTAAGTGTGGGAAAACACCTCAAATAATTTAACCGATGTGTTGGAAAGCCAAAACGGCTTATAAGATTGTGACGAATAAACACATGAGTGACCTACTTTGAAATGTAAGAAATAATAAATATAATCAGTGAAGAAAAAATCGGAAACAGTGTCAAAAACATTAATAGTTAAAAATAAGTGAATTAATTGAATATAAAAGGATATACTAACTAACTCATATTGATCCAGTGTAGTGAAAAAAACTGAACAACCGAATTAACCAATTAAGTTAATATCAATCTAGCATCTGGACTAGCCAATAAACATGTCCACAAAAATAGAGAAATTAAATCACCACTAAATATAAAAAAAAACTAATCATGAAAAACAAGAAGAAAATTAATAATACAAATATTAATAAAATTATATATAAAAATATATATAAATTAAAAATATGATTAAATAAAACCGATGAACTTATACAAATTATATATAATTTGTAAATAATTATCATGATATTCTTATATGGCACAAAACATTACGTCTCAGTGTAAAAAACGAATGTTAGTACTAAAAAAATATATATATCTTTACTATTAGTGAACCAATATACTCATCCGCGTGACTCAGATCGAGCTTACAATAAAAATATACAATTAGGAATTATCAATAAAAGCATTGATGTCAACATCTACATTTAATCCATACGGCACATAAGTTTTAACCCTATGGATCCATGAAATTTCCAACTTAAATATTTCACGCACCAAAGAGCTCCCCCACCAATTGGGACTAAATCTATCTATCCCCAAAAATAAAGTATTTGAAGGGTCCCTATCGTGTACCAAAAGGTAATGTTTTGACACCGAATGTTTTTTAAAACCAGACATGATATTGGTAATATGCTCATTGAGCCGAACCTGTAAAGGGCGCTTCGTGCGTCCTATATATTGCAGGCCACACAGGCACTGCAACAAATAGACCACACCAGTGGTGGTACAGGTAATAAATGGAGCAATTAAGTGTTGGATCTGGGTACTCGTGGATACAAAGCTTCGAGTTCCTCTATGGGTACAAGTGTTATAAGAACAAACCCGATACCTCTTACATTGATAGAACCCCTTTAACTGATCAAAAAAAGTTAATTTTTTTAATGGGGGATCTAAGATGTTAGGAGCAATCCTATTCCTGAGTGAAGGAGCACCCCTGAAGACCACTTGAGGCCTATCGGGTAGAATATCTTTCAAAACATTGTCACTACTAATGATATGCCAACCCCCACATTTATTGGCTAGTCCAGATGCTAGATTGATATTAACCTAATTGATTAATTCAGGTGCTCAGTTTTTTTCACTACACTGGATCAATATGAGTTAGTTAGTATATCCTTTTATATTCAATTAATTCACTTATTTTTAACTATTAATGTTTTTGACACTGTTTCCCCTTTTTCTTCACTGATTATATTTATTATTTCTTACATTTCAAAGTAGGTCACTCATGTGTTTATTCGCCACAATCTTATAAGCCGTTTTGGCTTTCCAACACATCGGTTAAATTATTTGAGGTGTTTTCCCACACTTAAGATGGCGTTTTCTGGCTCCTTCCGCGGGACTCAGAACGAGGCTTGGTGTATTTAAATGGTGGTGGTTCAGCATACACACGATCCCCATTGACAACATCAACCTGTGACGAAACACGTCTGGAGGAGGATATGTGCTGACGTCACCACACTGTTGTCCTAGGAGGACGGGTATTTCTATTGTAGCCGGCCGGCTCTGTTTTTAGCACGAATACTCTGCAATTCAATTGTAAGTGCAATACTTTTTTACAAATAAACCTTATAAAAGCGAGATTACGCTATGGTTGCTTTTCTTTTATATCCCGATTACCCTGATCATTGCTGAGTTCTATGGGTTATCTACGCTGTGGAGGAATTGGAGCACAGACCCAAGCCAGTGACTGCCCCTGTCTGGACGCCTCTGCCGGTGTAATAAAAGGCCTTGGCTGGGTTTTAGCCATCCGCTCCTTCTTGTTTACTATCTGGTAAGCAAGTTTTTTATTAGGTGGTGGCACTGTTAAGGATTAGCTCACCTGGGTGTCATACGTCTGAACTGCACTTTAGTGTTTTGGATACACAACGCATTGTTTACCTGCATTTATATAGCGCAGCTTTTCTTTTCCATATACTGCATGCAACCTTTGCTATATGCTGCTGCTTCTGCTTTGGGACTTTTTATATTTATAATTATGATTAATATCATCTATCTTCAATAAGATTGCTGTATGTACTTGAGCGCGTTTTTTTTCCCTATATATGTTCTTAAAAATGGTTGTGGCTTCTCCAGTAGACAAACCCCTAGTATATTAATTCATAGTCTGTTCAACTAAGCTGGTACTCATGCTCACAGAACCTGGTTGTCTGTGAAAGTTTCATACCATCGTGGTGTAAACACTTGCAAATACTGCAGAAAACATAAAAAAAATACTGAATTTATGGCTTGTTCCACTTGAAAAAATGATTTAATTAAGCAGTATATTACATTTAATTCTGAATATGTGGTTTATGTGGTAGAGTGCAGGACATGCAAACTCCAGTATGTGGGGTGTACCATATGCCCCCTCAGGGTCAGGATAGCTGATCATTATAATGACACGAATAATCCAAATGATAAAAATATATTTAATGTGTCACGCCACTTTAAGGAAAAGCATAATGGTAATATAAATCATTTTTCTTTTTTTTCGGCATAGAATAAGTTATTAGATCTGCCAGAGGGGGAGGCATTCACCGCATTCTACTGCAGTGAGAGGTCTAGTGGATACACACATTGGATACCAGGGCACCTTCCAGTCTAAAACATAGATAGGACCTGGATTTATTTGTCAGATGTTTGATTGTTGGAACAATGGTTTTTTTATATTTATATGTTTGAAATTTATCAGTGTATATAATTACCATCTTTGATTAGGTGATTTCCTCTTCCCATTTGTCATTTTAATAATAATTTTAATTAATTGGTTTGGCCTCCTTAATTGGTTGGGCAGTAGATGCTGGAACCCATACAAGTTGTGATAATTTTGTGTTTTATTCTGCTATGAGTATTTCTAAAGTGCATGTTCCATACGACTGGGGTCTCTTTAAAGTGATATTAAAACCCTCCTTTTGCTAAGCAATTTCAGCTTCTGATTTAACCACCTATTTTTCTTGATCATACATCACGGGACACAGAGTATTCATTACATAGTGGGTTAGATAGGCACCATCGGTGATTGGACACTGGTTAACCCCAATTAAGGAGAATTCCTCCCCTATATAACCCCTCCCATACGGGGAGGACCTCAGTTTTTTCACCAGTGTCTAAGGTGGTTGGTCACGTAAAACATGTGCTGTGAAGAAAGCTCCAGTTTGGTCCCTGTGGGGGCTTAAAGGGCTATGCTGACCGGATCCATATCTCGGGCCAATATTTTGACTCCCAAGATGGTATGGTACCCGGGCCCCGTCATCCGAAGAAGCGAGGTTTTGCCTGTAAGTCTCTCTTTGGAGGACTGGGCTCTGAGAAAACCAGGCTTGGTGTACTATTAAAACAGTGGCATGAAATTTTCTGGAAGAGTCTTTTACAGGTCCAGGTAAAGAGGTTTCTCTGAGTAGGAACCCAAAAAACCCTGAAGGTTGGCACAACGCTACCCGCCGTGATGGGTGAAGGCTGGAAACTGTCTGTTCTCAGCAGTTCCTGCGGCAGGGACAGGTAAAAGAAGTTATTCCTATATATATATTTATATTACAAGTGGATTTTCTTTAATGAGTTCATGTCTTACCTGATTTCCACCACTAGAGGGAGTAAAAAGCAAACTTGCGTGCTTTTCAGACACATTCAGTGAAGCTGGTGTCCAATCATTCCCTTCCTCCACTGCAGGTGTGCACGCCAGGTGGCTAATTTAAAAGCCCAGAGCGTTCAGAGCTCTGTAAACAGATGGACACAGAGTCTGGGCAATGAGCATCTTAAAGTGGTCGGATCCAGGCTAACCTAAGACACCTACACGGCATCAGGTTTGTGCAGTATTAAGCATATATGTATATTGTGAGACTATGTCTCCTCGTAAGAGGGTCTCAGGGGGAGGTAACAAAGGCACAAGAAAGTCACCACCTTTGTCCGCCCACCCTGGGGGGTACATGTTCAGCTCCTTGACGCACTCTCCTCCTTATCGCACAAGTGGCATGTTGCACGTCTGGGAAGCTCCTTCACTTCTCACCATTTCCTTTCAGGTACACTCCCCTGTGATTCCACGGTGTTGTCTTTCCAGCACTTCCTCTCCTCTCCTTTCTCCCATTCCTCTGGTGGTTCCCACACTTCCATGGTATTCACTTTACATCTCCAGGTTATACCTACTATCTTCCTTCTGCACCCTTGCATGTGTGGTTGGCTCCATTCCTCTATCCCTCACCCTTCACCTAGGTATACTTTCCTCCCCCACTCCAATAACTCTTTTCTTTTATGCATCTAGAAATATATTTCCTTGGCTTTGCACCTTTTTGGACAGGCCCTTGAGATGGGAGGGTTGCGTCCTTTGAGGCTTCATGTGTGCGCCCCCTTGGTCATGTGGCGGCCACCTCAGCTCCCGGGATGGACCACTTCCGTGGCCTCAGCTCTGCATGGACTATGCGCCGTCGTTACTTGTGGCATGTAAGCATTTTGGTTGACGCCATCATCGAATTTGTGTCAATATCCCAACAATACAATCCTTTTTAACATACTTCATGGTACATGTTTTTTAGATACCCTACAACATCCGCCCCTGAGGAAGTGTTCTTATACACAGAAACGCGTCGGGCTTTGAGGATGTAGCTGTGTGTTTTATTATGCTATATATCTGGATTTAATATTTTTAACTACAATTTGTCTATTCAATCACTGCCAATTATTTATGGGAATATGTGTTATATACTTTTTTCATGTGCTGATTATGTTATACACTATGAATTGGATGGTATTCTATCATGAACATGTATATAGATTATGGCATTTATCCATTGATCGTTTTTTGTATATAGAATATGGCATTTATCCATTGATTCACTTTATATGAATTATACTATCTTCGTGCATTTGTTTACCTCCTATTCTAATAAACTGTATTTCATTCACCCACATGAGTCAACCACTTCATTCAAAGTCCCAAATCCCCCCTTTGTTTTTATTCAAGCTGGGATGGAGGCACTCTGGTGCCTCATTTAAAGTCCCAATTCCCCCATTTTTTGAAACACATTAGGGATGGAGGTGGTTGACGCTCTTTGGCAGGATTTTTCTGCCAATTATATTACAATAACTCTTGTCCTAATTGGCGAGATATTTTTCCATTCATACTCCCTCATTGGCAGCTAGTCAGCCCATTGCCATTTGTTCCGGTGTATAGCCCAGCTTCTGCAGTCCTTGGCCGCTGTTTTTGTCTATTTCCGGGAGCTGCGATGCGCTCTGTGTGCTCGCCCTCCCCCCTCCACAATCCTTGATTGGCGGGGGGTTGGCGGGCGTCCACAGCGCATCGACGCCACGCACGATGGCTCCATCTGTGACGTCAATCTTGGCGCCGCAGTGTAGCCGTTTGAATCCTTCTGCCGACAGCACGGGTTTGGCGTTCTGCCTCGGGCGACGTGTGTCCCCGCACAAAAGCAGCCCCGCCCACCCTGGGGGGTACATGTTCAGCTCCTTGACGCACTCTCCTCCTTATCGCACAAGTGGCATGTTGCACGTCTGGGAAGCTCCTTCACTTCTCACCATTTCCTTTCAGGTACACTCCCCTGTGATTCCACGGTGTTGTCTTTCCAGCACTTCCTCTCCTCTCCTTTCTCCCATTCCTCTGGTGGTTCCCACACTTCCATGGTATTCACTTTACATCTCCAGGTTATACCTACTATCTTCCTTCTGCACCCTTGCATGTGTGGTTGGCTCCATTCCTCTATCCCTCACCCTTCACCCAGGTATACTTTCCTCCCCCACTCCAATAACTCTTTTCTTTTATGCATCTAGAAATATATTTCCTTGGCTTTGCACCTTTTTGGACAGGCCCTTGAGATGGGAGGGTTGCGTCCTTTGAGGCTTCATGTGTGCGCCCCCTTGGTCATGTGGCGGCCACCTCAGCTCCCGGGATGGACCACTTCCGTGGCCTCAGCTCTGCATGGACTATGCGCCGGCGTTACTTGTGGCATGTAAGCATTTTGGTTGACGCCATCATCGAATTTGCGTCAATATCCCAACAATACAATCCTTTTTAACATACTTCATGGTACATGTTTTTTAGATACCCTACAACATCCGCCCCTGAGGAAGTGTTCTTATACACAGAAACGCGTCGGGCTTTGAGGATGTAGCTGTGTGTTTTATTATGCTATATATCTGGATTTAATATTTTTAACTACAATTTGTCTATTCAATCACTGCCAATTATTTATGGGAATATGTGTTATATACTTTTTTCATGTGCTGATTATGTTATACACTATGAATTGGATGGTATTCTATCATGAACATGTATATAGATTATGGCATTTATCCATTGATCGTTTTTTGTATATAGAATATGGCATTTATCCATTGATTCACTTTATATGAATTATACTATCTTCGTGCATTTGTTTACCTCCTATTCTAATAAACTGTATTTCATTCACC
The DNA here is from genome assembly GCF_042186555.1 of Aquarana catesbeiana. Classification (NCBI taxonomy): domain Eukaryota; kingdom Metazoa; phylum Chordata; class Amphibia; order Anura; family Ranidae; genus Aquarana; species Aquarana catesbeiana. Next base: position 436,556,490 of record NC_133328.1, on the reverse strand, counting down.
CACATGAGTCAACCACTTCATTCAAAGTCCCAAATCCCCCCTTTGTTTTTTTTCCACCTTTGTCTAGGGGTCCTAAAGATGCCTGCAGATTACCATCCCCCCCTGCAAGACTGGAGCCAGTCTCACAGGATGGTTCAGTGCCCCTGTCAGGTTTTGCAGCCTCTCCTTATGTTACAGCCCCAGCGTATGTCACAGAGGATTCCCTTAGGGCTACATTGGAGGGTTTTGAGGGAAGAATTATGAATTTTATTTCAGCTTCCTTAAAAGATAGCAGAAAAAGGGGGTAGATCCCCTTCCTCTGCTGCACTTTCTCTTTCAGATGATTCTTCTGACAATGAGGAGAGATTCCTACCCAGAGATAGGGATCAAGAGCAGTCTGAGGATTCAGAGGAAGAGGAGAGAGCTTCTTCCTCTCAGGCACTCAAGAAGCAGGTCCAGTATTATACTGAACTAGTGTGTTCCACATTTAAAATGCCCTCTGCTGAGGACGCTACATCCTCTGTTTCTTCCCTGGGGGTCAGAAGGATCCCACAGACTGAGTTTTCCTTTCCAATTCATCCTTTAATAGATAAATTGTTGTATGAGGACTGGGGACATCCCGATAAACTGTTTACTCCTCCTAAAAGGTTTTCTATGATTTATCCTCTGGAGGAAAGCTTCACCAAGAAGTGGGAGGTCCCATCCGTGGATGCGGCTGTCTCTTGTGTGAATAAAAACCTGACCTGTCCCTTGGACAATGCTCAGGTGTTTAAAGATCCAACTGATAAAAAGCTGGAAACTTTATAAAAAGCCTCCTTCTCCGTGGCTGGCGCTGTAGTCCAACCTACAGTTGCAACTGTGGGTTTGTGTCAATTCCTCAAGAAACAGGTTAAGCAGATGCTTGGCCTCCTTCCCAGTGAGGAAGTGGAGAACTATGCAGACCTTCCACAGGTGCTGTGTTTTATGATTGATGCCATTCTGGATTCTGCCCAGCAAGCATCTCGTTTGTCTCTCCTGTTGGTACACATGCGCAGGTCCCTTTGGCTTAAAGGTTGGGCAGCAGAGCTTTCATGCAAAAGATATTTAGCTGACTTACCATTCAAAGGGGAACGCCTCTTTGGGGGATGACCTAGATAATTTTATCCAAAAAATTACAGGTGGTAAATCTACACTCCTACCAGTTAAGAGGAGTAAACGTCCACCATTCAAATGGTCTCTTTCCCCTTCCCCTGGAACATCAGGCTCTAAGCAGTGGCGACGGCCTTCCCAATCTACTTTCAGAGGAAAGGCCCAGGGTCACACCCAAGGGCAGAAAAAGGCTTGGGGACGAAAGCCTGCCAAGCAGAGCCCCAAAACATCCCTGTGAAGGGGCGCCCCCACTCGACCGAGTGGGGGGAAGGCTCCTACAGTTTTCAGGAGCCTGGCGGGAAGAGGTTGAAGACAAGTGGGTGGTCTCTTCAGTATCTCTAGGTTACAAAATAGAGTTCCTAGAGCTTCCACCAGCTTGTATCCTAAGGTCAAGAGTTCCCAAAGATCCAGTAAAGCGAGAACTGCTACTACTGGCCTTAGATCGCTTACTATCCCAGGGAGTGATAGTAGAAGTGAACCCAAAAGATCAGGGTTCAGGGTTCTACTCGAATCTCTTCACCGTTCCAAAGCCAAATGGAGATGTCAGACCCATCCTAGATCTAAAGGATCTGAATCAGTTTCTACACATTCGATCCTTCCGAATGCAGTCAATTGGTTCTGTGGTCTCCACCCTGCAGGGGGGAGAATTTATGGCATCAGTAGATATCAAGGATGCATATCTTCATGTGCCGATTTTTCCCACTCACCAAAGATATCTAAGGTTCGCGGTAGACCAGCGCCATTTCCAGTTTGTGGCCCTTCCTTTCAGTCTCGCTACAGCTCCTTGAATTTTTACAAAGATTCTAGACCCTCTCATAGCAAATCTAAGAGCTCAGGGCATAACTGTGGTAGCTTATCTAGACGATTTGCTACTCATAGAGCAATCGGTGGCACACCTGAACCGCGCTGTCTTCAAGACAGTAAGACATTTGGAAAGACTAGGCTGGATAATCAACCTAGAAAAGTCTTCTTTGAAACCTTCAACAAGGTTGGAGTATCTAGGCATGATCATAGACACTGCTCAAGGCAGGGTGTTTCTACCAGAGCCAAAGGTCAAGGCCGTAAGAGCTCTAGTCCGCTTAGTATTAAGCAAAAAGAGTCCATCCATTCGGCTATGTATGAGACTGTTAGGAAAGATGGTTTCCACTTTGAGACTGTTCCATTTGCCCAGTTTCACTCAAGGCCCCTACAGAGAAGCATTCTTGCAGCTTGGAACAAAAAGACTCATGCCTTGGATCTTCCGATGTGCCTATCCCCAAGGATACGCAAAAGCCTCAATTGGTGGTTACGAACCAAAAATCTTTTGAAAGGCAAAGACTTTCTTCCACTACAGTGGAAGATCGTAACCACAGATGCCAGTCTGACAGGCTGGGGAGCAGTTCTGGAAGAAACATGCATGCAGGGAAGATGGTCTGCAACCGAGAGACGCTTGCCCATCAATATTCTAGAAATTCGGGCAATTTACTTGGCCCTAATGGACTGGTCTTACAGGCTACAGGGTCATCCTATTCGGATACAATCTGACAATGCCACGGCTGTGGCTTACACCAATCACCAAGGAGGCACCAGAAGTCTGGATGCCCAAAGGGAGGTGAATCGCATTCTTGCATGGGCAGAAAGCCATGTTCCCTGCCTGTCTGCGGTATTCATCCCAGGAGTGGAAAATTGGCAAGCAAATTTCTTAAGCCACCGGCAATTATGCCCAGGAGAATGGTCCCTACATCCCGACATATTCCAGACCATATGTCAAAGGTGGGGGACACCAGATGTGGATCTATTCGCATCCAGATTCAACAGGAAGCTGGACAAATTTGTGTCCAGAACAAGGGATGTACTTGCTCAGGGGTCAGATGCTCTGACAATCCCATAGGATCAGTACAATCTAATGTATGCCTTCCCTCCGAACCCACTTCTTCCGCGGTTCCTGGGAAGGGTCAAAAGGGAAGCAAAGTAGTTCCTTTTAGTAGCCCTGGCTTGGCCCAGATGACCTTGGTATGCAGAGATTGTAAAGATGGCAGTGGGCAGGCCTTGGGTTCTCTCATTCTGGCCAGATCTGCTCACACAGGGTCCGATTTGCCACCCTGCTTTATGAAGTCTAAGTTTGACGGCTTGGCTGCTGAGACCCACATTTTAAAAGACAGTGGGCTCTCGGAGTCAGTCCTTTCCACTCTGGTCAATGCCAGAAAGCCGGCCTCCAGGCTTATTTACTACAAATCTGGAAGGCATATGTTTCCTGGTGTGAACCCAGGGGATGGCATCCTAGAAGGTATATGATTAGCAGAATCTTGACCTTTCTTCAGTCAGGCCTAGAAATTAGATTGGCTTTGAGCATTATCAAAGTCCAAATTTCGGCTTTGTCTGTATTTTTTCAGAAGCCAATTGCTTCACATTCCCTTGTTGAATCCGCCAGTCAAACCTCCAGTATGCCCATGGGATTTGAATTTGGTGTTGTCGGCTTTACAGGGACAACCCTTTGAGCCACTGCGCCTGGCTCCTTTAGCGCTTTTGACTAAAAAATTAGTCTTCTTGATAGCCATATCCTCTGCTAGGAGAGTATCAGAATTGGCAGCTTTTTCTTGTAAAGAGCCATATTTAATTATTCACAAGGACAGGATTGTTATGCGTCCTAATCGTTCCTTCTTACCTAAGGTGGTTTCAGGATTCCATTTGAATCAAGATGTAATACTACTATCCTTTTTTCCAGATCCGCAGTCCGTGGAGGAAGAATCTTTGCACACTCTTGATGTGGTTAGAGCAGTCAGTGTCTATCTGCAGGCAACCGCTCAGATACGGAAAACTGATTGTTTGTTTATTCTGCCGGATGGCCATAAGAAAGGCCAAGCAGCGTCGAAATCCACTCTTTCTAGATGGATTAGACAGGTTATTTTTCAGGCTTATGATATAAAGAGGAAGACTCCTCCTTTTCATGTGAAAACGCACTCAACTAGGGCTGTTAGTGCTTCTTGAGCAGTGCATCACCAGGCCTCCATGGCTCAGATCTGTAAGGCTGCGACTTGGTCTTCAGTCCATACATTCACCAGATTCTATCAGGTGGATGTAAGAGGGCAAGAGGATACCGCCTTTGGGCGCAGTGTACTGCAGGCTGCAGTTTAGTTCCTCTGGTCCGTTTGCGGTCTATTTTCTGATCTGTGTCTCCCCCCCCTCAAATGAGAATTGCTTTGGGACATCCCACTATGTAATGAATACTCTGTGTCCCGTGATGTATGATCGAGAAAATACGATTTTTAAATACAGCTTACCTGTAAAATCCTTTTCTTGAGAGTACATCACGGGACACAGAGCTCCCGCCCTTCTATGGGTTTTACGTGGTTACCTATTGCTTTGCTACAAAACTGAGGTCCTCCCCGTATGGGAGGGGTTATATAGGGGAGGAATTCTCCTTAATTGGGGTTAGCCAGTGTCCAATCACCGATGGTGCCTATCTAACCCACTATGTAATGAATACTTTGTGTCCCATGATGTACTCTCAAGAAAAGGATTTTACAGGTAAGCTGCATTTAAAAATCCTATTATTGTGCAGCTTCTTAACCTTTTAATCCTTGTCTATGCTTTGGTTTAATTTAGTGCCATGACCACTGCTTCAGCACAGCATCCTATGGAGCCATACTTACATGCAGGGACTAGAGTTATGTCTTCCTAAACAGTGTGCATCATTATATCCCTGGCCTGGGATAGCAAGCCACATCCCCGATCCTCCCCTCTCCTGTCGCTCCCTTTACCAAGCTAACAGACTGACTGGAGATTGCACTTTCCACTGTTAACTGTTTCCTATGAAGACCAGAAGTTCATGGAAGCAGCACTTAAAGAGCAGGAGCCAGCAACATTGAAGGTTGTAAACTTTTACCGCTTAGTTATAGGAGGTTGTTCCTGTACATCCTCCCAGAACTGTGCCTTGTGTACCCCCCCCCCCCGCACCACAGTCCTGTGACCAATCTGAGTACCGGGCAGCCGTGCTGTGCCTTGGTACCATCTGATTACATGTTTGGAAGTAAACTATAGCTTTCACTAATACAGCTATTGAGAACTACTGTGATCTCTGTAATTAGTCACAGTGATCACATATTGTACAGGACTAATCACAGCGACCATGTACAATGTGATAGCTGTGACCAATCACAGCTTTCACAGTAGTTCTTAATAGCTGCATGAATGCAGCTAAGAACTGTCAGAAAGAAAGTATAAAGAAAGATAAAGAAAGATAAAGAATATAAAGAAAGATTTTTTATTTGCAACATTTTATAACAGAAACTAATGATAAAATGTGCCTTTTAGAAAGGAAAAAAATATATAGCAAAAAATGTAAAACCCAGTGGTGGTTAAATACCACCTGTCTCAAAAAAATGATAAAAATTTAATTTGGTTACAGTGTTGCATGATTGAGAAATTGTCAAGCATAGCGTGAGAGCACTGAAAGCTACAGTAAATATTGGCCTGAGCAGGAAGGGGGTGAAAGTCTCCATTATTTAGGTGGTTAATAGTTTACTGGGGAATCAATAGGCTAAGATAAAGTAGTCTGAGAGTTTAAAGTGGTTCTAAAGCCTTGGTGTTTTTTTACCTTAATGTGTTCTTACACCAATGCATTGGTGTTTTTTTTACCAGCTGCTTACTTCTCTCCTTTCTCTTCCTCTTCTCACAGGGACTTTGGCAATGGCTTCTGCTGCTGTTAGTCAAATCCTGTGAGCAGAGAGAGGGGACAGAGCCAAGCCACACTGTGTATCATAATAGGAAGCCTCTTATGGTCGCACACCGAGAAGCAAAGGAGCCCGAAGTGATGGGACCCCAGAAGAGGAGGATCAGGGTTGCTCTGTGCAAAATCATGTTCTTCCTTCAGTTACATATTCCTCCCCACAACCAGGCTTTTGCAGTGATTTTTCATAAATTTGGATGTATACAGTATGTATGAGAATTATGAGTTATTATGCCCAGTGCACACGGTCGGACTTTCCGATGGAATATGTGCGATCGGAGCTTGTTGTTGGAAATTCCAACCGTGTGTGGGCTCCATCTGACTTTTTCCATTGGAATTTCCGACACACAAAGTTTGAGAGCAGGCTATAAAATTTTCCGACAACAAAATCCGCTCACGTAAATTCTGACTGTGTGTGGACAATTCCGACGTACAAAGTGCCACGCATGCTCAGAATAAATTCTGAGACTGAACTGCTCAGTCTGGTAAAATTAGCATTCCGAATGGATATAGCACTTTCGTCACGCTGCAATGTTTTAAATTGTCTAATGCAGTGCACTCTCCTCTTCTTTATATTGCTAGAAGAATGTTGTTTTGCTGCTCATATTCACACAGAATGATGAATATAATATTTTTATTTGTCACATCTACCTGAAAAAAATTTTAGTTTTTATATTTATTTATTTTGTATTAATTGTTTTTTTTTAATCCAGATCTCCTGTTTTTTTTGTTTTTTTGGTGATCTCCAGAATTGTTTTGGGTGTGTTTTGTGTGTCAAGTTACCACAACACCATTATTATCTTGTCCTTTTTAATCTCAAGGAGGTTAGTTGTTGTTGGTGTCCCTTGTTAATTTCACATTGTATTTTTGAAATGTACCTGCCTACTCACAAACAAACTGTCCTTTTTGAAGGAAAACACACATAGGCAAGTATTAGTTAACAAAAAAACTTTATTAAGTAGTCCTAACCAAATAAAGAGGGAGACAACGCTGGAGAAACAGCAGAAATTGGCAAAGCCTTTGGCCCCCAGAGCACACATCAACTATTTTCAGGCAAAATTGGTGGCCTGAGGAGTCCTTATCTAAGGGAGTATAATCTGGTCCAGAAGTCCAAGAGATCAGGAACAGCAGCAGATGACATACATGTCCCCAGGCTGTGGTCATACAAGAGCCTGCATCTTTTGTCAGACCAGACTGAACCCAGGCCATCACTTTCTTGTCTTCCTTCCACTCTTCCTTCCAGGCTGTGGCTGTGGTGTTGGAAGTGTGGCAGGAGGAGGAGGATGATGCAACTCACACAGGTAGGTATTGGGTGTGATTTGGCCCTCAATCCCTTATTTAATGTTTTATAAATGATTTCCTCACACATGAGGCGTTGGCCCTCCTCCATGTCCTGCAGTTTGGTAGCAGCCATGGAGGCAAAGGCCTCCTCACAAGTGGGGGTGGCTCTGAGGAACGCAGAAGCCTCCTAAATCAGCCTGAGTGCTGACTCCTCCACGTTACTCCTCTTTCTAGGTCTTTTGTTTGGAAGGCGGAGGGGAGGAACCTGTGATTGTGTGAGGTTCCTACTAGGCCCTGCCACCTCCTGGCTGTCACTTACCCCCGCCTCCTTCTGGCTGCCACTTACCCCCGCCTCCTCCTGGCTGCCACTAACCCCCACCTCCTCCTGGCTGCCACTAACCCCTGCCTCCTCCTGGCTGCCACATTCCACAGCCTCCTCCTGGCTGAGGTCTTCCTGTGTATGAAAAATGGACACAGTTTTAGTTTTTTCTTCATCAATCACACACAATTTTCATCTCATGACTGTTGCAAATTGAATGTTAATAAATGAAAAAGACTATCATTCTGAGCCCAGCATTTTTCATTCTTGTCGCAATTATTTTTTGCCACTACTGTCTATTGATATGTAAACGCCTTTATTAAATCAGCAATTAGTGATCAATAATAACATCTACGAAACATCATTTATGTTTTGCCAAGAAATCTGTAGAACAATGCTATACCTGACTCCAGCTGGGCTCCTCCTTGCTGGAAGTCCCAGGTTGGATATAGGAAGCCTCAGCTGGGGTGGAAGATAGGGTGGAAGGTAGGGTTGAGAGGGATTCCCTGACTTAAGTCTGGTCTGACAGAAATCACAGTCTCTCATAGTACCACAGCCTGGGGATATAAACGTCATCTGCTGCAGCTCCTGATCTCTGGGAATCCTGGACCTTCTGAGATATGTGTTCCTCAGGCCACCAATTTTGGCTTTTAAATAGGAGATGGTTGCCGTGGGGACCACCGGCTTCACCAACTCCAGCAGTTTCTCCAGCATTGCCTGCCTCTTTTGTTTATTATTATAAAATGGGTGTTTGACCTGCCACAGACAGGGCAGCTCCCTGTATTTGTCTATGAACAGCGGGAGGAAGTTGTTATCATTGAAGCCATCCATTTTCTCTGCAAGACACAACACAAGATAAACCCTAATATCACGCTAAACTCTCCTAATCTTGTCCCAACATAGGCCTCAATCTATAAGCAGTATAGGCCCAAGTTAAAATGGTACCTTCGTTATCACGATCGGTGCTTCCGATACTCCTTCCTCCGCTCACAGATCGTACCTACGACGCATGCGTGTTACGCTTTATATACACTGCACATGCCTGGAACTCCAACCGGCCCCTGACGTTCTTTCTAGTCTATTCCCCGCCCCTTCTCTTTCGGCACAGTGGGGGAGAGCACATGGTGGAGAGACAACAGGTGTGTGATAATTCCAGCAATGAGGAGGAGGAGGAAAGCCTGGAGCCAGAAACATCAGGATCCCGTAGGTGATTTAAGGCATCAAATATGTCCTTTGTAGAGATTGAAAAGGGCCGACTATGATGGGAAGTATGGACCTTACCCCAACCCAAATGTGAGAAAGAAATCATGACTAAAGTTGTGAAGAGTCTGCACAGGAATTTTGGGGTACGACGATCCAAGGATCAACTGAAAAAACGGTGGTCAGACCTCAAATTAAGGGAGCACGATCAGTATAGAAGGATCAGGAGAGTGCTGCAAAAAAGTAAGTAGTTGTCCTGTGTTCCTATTCTTTATTTTTATTATGTTTGTGCTGCTCCATGTGCTTTTCTTTACTGTTGTACAGTTTACAATGGCAACGTTCATGTTCATGGGCACATTAATCGTTCGTAGGAAATATTGTTCCTTCAGCCACTAAAATACGATGTTTTGGCCAGATGCAGCTCAATACCGTTTTTCTGGCCTACTTCGATAAAAAAAGTTTGTTGTCTAGATGGGTTTGTAACTAGAATGAAATGCAAACTAGATTCTGTGTAAGGAGAGGACACTCAGCAGCTGTTTACACATCTGGACACTGGAGCACTAGTGTGGGACACAAGAACAAACTTTTTATTAAGGGGCCCACACAGGTGCTCCAGTGTATACTATAGGGGTGTCTCCATCTGTGAAGCTTGCACAAAACAGGTAAGTATTCAAGCTTTACAAAGGACAAAAACATTTCTTCTGCTTGGAACTTTGCCAAAACAGACAATTGTACAACACTTCCAAGCAATGTTTCATATTCCTATTTCTGCCCTCAAATATCTGTGTGCTAAGTATACCTATTTTTGTTCACATAGGGGAGAAAAGACTCAGAGGACACCGCTCATCAAAGGAGACCAGGGACTCCCCACCTCAGGAAGAAGGTGAAATCCCCCAAACCCAAACAGAGGAGGAGGAGGGAGACATTGTAGAGATTGTCACCACAACAGGTGAGTGTCTGCGACCACAGCCTCAGGTAATAGATAGATGCCTGCATATTTATAATACATGGAGTGTTTTTTTTTGTTTATTTGTAGGTGATCGGGATTTTGTGGAAGAGGAATGTCATTTCACCAGTGAAAGTGCCCAGATCCTCATCGGGGAGATAATGGGGTGTAATAGAAATTTAGAAAACCTAAAGGAAAACATTAATGATGTTCAAAAAAAATGAAGAACATCATTGATGTTTTAGGGAGAATCTAAAACACCCAGAAATCCCTAAATTTCTTCAGCTTATTTTTTTTTTTATTATTTTTTTTTTTACGTATTTTAAAAGCCAAATTTTGAAGATGCACACAGTGTGTCAACATGTGCTATCTGCCATCATGGGAGATCAATGTACGCATTTTGTGGGTGCAACCCCTTCCTCGATAATAAAGTAGCTGAGAGGAAGGGGTTGCACCCACAAAACACGTCCATTGATCCCCCATGATGGCAGCTAGCACATGTTGACATTAGGCAATTTGTGTGCATCTTCAAAATTTGGCTTTTACAGGGGTGACATCACCCCATCTGCTGAACGCAATATCAAACACAGTTTGTACATACTCATGTCTGATATCGCCTTCACTTTATAAAAGTTGAACTTTGTAAGTTCCAGAGTTGTGTATCATTTTATGGGTTTAAACATGCCTGTTTTACCTATAAAAGGGCATTTATCATTAATGTGACCTAAAAAAAATGTTATACAACAAACATGTTGATTTGTTCAAAAACCCTTTTATAAACACACATGTGATTGTGCTTTGATTAAAAAGTATGATAATCAGCAATGTGTGGCTTCTTCTTTCAATGCACAAAAGCATTTTTTTGGAGTAAAGTTGGTGTTTTCAGTGACAATGGGGTTATTTACTAAAGGCAAATCCACTTTGCACTACAAGTGCAGTTTCAGTGCAGTCTCAAGTGTACTTGTAGTGCAAAGTGTATTTTCCTTTAGTAAATAACACCCACAGTGCTTTCTAATTTTACACAATCACGCCATTTTCATGACTCCCCAAATTTTGGTCATGGTGCTGAAAATTATTAATATTTTTGACAGTAATGCATTACATACATTAACAACAAAAACAAGGCATGTGTGTAGCAGACCCACAACATAATAATAATAGTTAGCCGAAGAAGAGATTGTCACCTCATGTGTCAAAGAAATTTCGTTTGCACTGCTGAATAAAAAGGCCAAAAAATATAACATTAATAAAAGATAACTGAGGAGACAGCTAAAAGAAAGCCAAGCAGTAAATCAAAGCAAATATTTGTTCAGTTTCAAATATATTTTTAGTTAAAAAATGTCTCAGGCATTGTCTGGCATATCGATGGCCCCCCTACCCGCAAAGTATTCTAGGTATCTTAAACGGACCTCGCGGGCACTCTGGCCAACTGACGCAGCATAGTTCAAAGAATTTCTCCTTAAAATGTTGTGGAGAACACAGCAAGGCAGGATGATGTGATTGAGTTTATATTCCGCTATGTGTATTGGTGTAAGAAATAGGGGGAACCGGCTGGCCATTATTCCAAACGTGTTCTCCACCACTCTTCTGGCTCTGGCAAGCCGGTAATTAAAAACCCTCTGGTCCAGGGTGAGGGTCCTCATAGGGAATGGCCTCATAAGATGGTCCCCCAGCGCAAGCACTTCATCCACAATGAAGATGAATGGGAGTCCTTCCGCATTGTCTTCCGGAGGTGGCAAGCCCAAGCTGCCATTCTGGAGACGCCTGTAGAACCCCGTCTGGGCGATGACTCCACCATCCAACATCCGGCCATTCTTCCCCACGTCCACATACAGGAACTCATAAGTAGCCGACACCAACACCAACATCACAATACTATTGAACCCCTTGTAATTATATTAGTATGACCCCGAGTTAGGGGGTGGGACGATGTGGACGTGTTTCCCATCAAGTGCCCCTATGCAGTTGGGAAAGTCCCACCGCTGGGCAAAGTGGGAGGCCACAGTCTGGCATTCCTGTGGCGTGGAAGAAAATTAGTCATTTTGCACATAAACATTGAAAGCAGATTAGATACAAACATTTTTGGCCAACATCAGTATAACATTTATTTTAGTGAGTATTTAAAGACAAAAATATAAGGTCCACTTATCAGATTCCTCACCCCCTCTGATGGCCCATTGTAAAAATTTTAGGGGGGGGATGTTTTGGACAGGTAACCCTCTCCACTACATTGAGAGATGAATGCCTAAATAATGTGTATTACTTTGGCCAGCCCCTCCTTACTTACACTATTGGCAGCCCACTGGACAGGTAAGAAGTGTCATAATACAAAAATCTTAATACACACTGTACAAATTAGAGCACAATTTTAACATTCTGCAAATACCTATCAAGATAATAATAGGATACAAAAACTTTAAACAGTACCATTTGAAAGTATTCAGGCAGGCCCTTTCACTACATGCTTTGGGGAATTCATCCATAAATCTGACCACAAAAGAGGTAGGTACAGTGTGTATGGGTTTGGCAAAGTCAGCAGATAGAGGATTGGTATCGGTTGGCTTAGCGGTTGGGGGGAGGGAGGGTTCCAAATGAGTTTGGGACCCAAAAAAATGCCTCTGGCACTCTGCCAGAATTGAAGGACACAAATAACATTTGTACACATTTTAGGGGGTGTTTAGGGTAAAGCACTACAATGGAGCTGAAAAATACATTGTTAAGTGACTAGACGAGGTGGATATAGGCTCAGGAGAGCATGCTGGGGAGGAAAGTGAAGGCAAATATGCATGAAGGACAAAAAAAAGTTTAAAAATTCCAGCATGAATGAGGACAAAGGGGACATTCACAGCATATTACAATTATGGTAATTAGGGAATGATGAAAGAAATACAATACATTATCAAACTTTAAATACAATAAAATGTGATGTTAAAGGATAAATCTTACCTTAATATAGTCCTTCTGCAGGACCTGAATGATGGCAGAACAGGTCTCTGGGATAATGATCCCCAGAGCCTGGGGGGAGATGCCTGTCGAGAACTTGAGGTCCTGTAGGCTTCTCCCCGTCGCCAAGTACCGCAACGTGGCGACTAGCCTTTGCTCCGGAGTGATGGCTTGCCTCAGGCAGGTATCCTGCCTGCTGATATAAGGGGTCAGCAAAGCCAACAAACGGTGAAATACGGGGTCCATCATCCTGAGAAAGTTCCTCAAATCATCAGGATTATTCTCACGGATCTCACGGAGCAAAGGCATGTGACAGAATTGGTCACACTGGAGCAACCAATTCTTGGTCCATGAACTCCTCCCCACCCTGTTCATGGACTGGGCTTGTGTTAAAGTAAGAACCCTAACACCAAGCCCCCCTACAGCACAAACTCTACGATGAGTACGTACAAGCAACATGGCTTCAAAACGGTTGGCTGCTCAGGACGAAGTAACAGAATGCACTGAAGAACAGCAAGGCCTGTGAAGAGTGACCTGAAAATCAGTAACGAACAAGAACACACTGAATAAACCAATGGGAACTGAATGCACGCACTGTAGACCAGATACAAACCCACAAGCACAAACTGAACAGCAGAAAAATGATCTGAAAACCACGAGTCTGAAAAGCACGAATCGTCTCTCACCAAACTTTTACTACCACGAGATAAGCAAAAGGAGCCCAAAGGGGGCACGCTTGGTATTGAACTGCCCTTTTATAGTCTCGTCGTATGTGGTGTACATCACCACGTTCTTGACGTTCAGAAATTCCGACAACTTTATGCGACCGTGTGTATGCAAGACAAGTTTGAGCCAACATCCGTTGGAAAAAATCCGATGGATTTTGTTGTCGGAATGTCCGATCAGTGTGTACAGGGCATTACAGTTTACAGAACTAGAGTCTGTGTATCAGGAACCAGGTTGTATACAGACTTTAGATGCAGTGCCTGCTTGAATCAAGCATTGACTAATCAATCCATACTGTGAAAACATCCTAATTAAAAAGATCAATTTCACAAAAATATCTTTATATGATTAAATGTGCATTCACATATTTTTGCATGGTATTTAGCTGTAAAAGCCTCCTTATTGTATACATCCAAGAGCACTCAGACTGATGCTTTAATCTCGGATGTGATGTCAGCAAACTCAGTGATGTCTCTCCAGTGACAGATTATAGTATTCCTCATTGGTCTTTCATCAGGTGTCACATAGAAGAATACCTTAGTGAGGTGTGGGTAAACGCAGAGTACCTTTTCCAGCACAGAGACTAACTAGATACCCTCAAAAGAGGAGAGGGGTGGGACATGCAAGACGGGAGGGAATGTGCTAAAGAACTGACTAGTCAAATTTTATAGTAACTTTAGAGGACCATTGAAGTTGAATACACATGGAGCCTGCCACTAATATGCTTTCCTTCTTGGAATGCTAATTGCTTGGCTGTCATGCAGATCGACTTGTGTAAATGCTTCAAATCACTGACCTAGCATAAGAATACACATACAAACTCCTTGCTTTTATCTGAATACTTGTTGTGCGTTAGTGATTTAGAAAGCACTGAAGCTGGAAGGTCAGTTAAAATAAAACTAAACTCTGACCTTAATTTCTCGTTGCAAAAGCAGTAAAAATGATTACATGCTTTTGTGAAAAAAATCCAATTTTCCCCTTTGTATGTTACCCTAAATATATATATATATATATATATATATATATATATATATATATATATATATATATATATATATATTTTACGTGTTTGTTCACTCATGTGTAGTGTATAAATCATAGCCTCTATCATTTTCATGTACCTATTCAATCTGAAGCACCTTGTTGATCCCGCCAGTCACTTTTCTTCCTTGTTCTACTTTGAACACACTAGTCACAGAAGCTGATCTGTGTTTGCATTGTCAGTTTTAATCCTTTGGCTGGCCATTCAGAGGTATAGGACACTGTGCAGAACCTACAGCATGCCTGTATAGAGGGTGGTTTGTTCAGCCACCATGCCCACCAACCAGACACAGCCTGACATTGGCACACACCTCCTCCCAATTACAGCCTGCCTCAGGGTGAACAGACTGAAATACAGGCATAAAGCAAATTATTCTGGTTGGCTGCGCTTCCAATAATCCTTTTTATTGAACTTTCATATGACAGGTAGTTAAATGATGGAGCAGGGGACAAAGAGGTAGAAAGAGGTAGATGTGTTTCACGCAAACGTTAACACTTAATTATTACTAGGGATGAGCCACTTACGTTTGACTCAAACATTGGGTGTTCGCCTGTTCAATGAACAGCGAACATTATGTGGTGTTCGCGGCAAGTTTGAAAAGCCGCGGAACACTTGTAACCTAATGATGACACATTAGAGCAGTGTTTAGGTGATTGTGGTGGCTAGTTCCGATAGGTAATAACTAAGGCTGCGCTAGAGATATCCAATATGTACAAGAAACATAAACGCACATTAAATGCTAAAGTAACAAATTGTGATCAAAATGTCTTTAAGTGAAATATGGAACAGCAAAATCTTGAAAGTCCATATAGGAAGAAGTAGTGAAGAAATATCTCCTCCAATTGGAAGGCGTATGGATATTCAAATAAAAATAAATGGGTACCCTTACCGGATCCGTAGGACGCACATACCTTATAGCAGTGCGTCAAAAAGGCATAGGGAAGATCTCCCGTGATGTCCAATCAGGCGGTATCTGCTGGGCTCCAGGCACCGGTAGATGGTGGTTGTCACAGGCGAGAGTGGAACGGCTGTCACTCACATTCTCCATTTCCAAGGCGGAATAGTCCAAGAATGGTGGTTCAGTATGGAGACGTGGAAAAGGAAAAAGGGAAGCTCCACATGGTGTAGGTCAAATAAATGGGATTTATTGTACTAAACACCATACAAGATAAAAGTGATCACATAAGATAAAAATTGCAATGTGGGAAGCTGAAAATGCTATTCCTATGCGTTAAACTGCAGTAACTTGTCAGTGGCACTGCAGTTTGAAAATGGCGCCGCCGGCGCCGAAATACGTAGCCGTGAGTTGCGACGGCTCTCGGCCACTTTTGGCTCCACTCGTAGTCCTGACCGGGATGGGCTTGACTGTGAGTGGAGCGAGCGCCACCCATATACAGATAGCCGAGTGTACTCGGCTAGGTTCGGCTCGCTCACAGTCATGCCCATCCCGAGTGGGACTACGAGTGGAGCTGAAAGTGGCTGAGAGCGGTCGCAAGTCACGGCTATGTATCTCGGCGCCAGCGGCGCCATTTTCAAACTCGGCTATGTATATCGGCGGCCGGCGATCACTCCGCTCACGGTCAGCGGGAGATCGCAGGGGATCGGCGTATAACACGCACCCGTGATTTTCCCCTGATTTTAAGGGGAATAAAGTGCGTGTTATACGCCGATAAATACCTCTAAAAGGTGATGATATATCAACCCAAATGAAAGCAATGTTAAAAATAATTGTATTTTATTCACAAAACAGGTCCCATTTGTCAACACACGGTGCTGACGACCAAAGTTCACCCCAAGTGTGTCCACCACTGGAACTGAGGGGGTCAAACCAACAAACAATGAATTGCAATATGAGGACCACAGAAAAAGTATGAATATCCATATGGAAGACACGAGTGGCTCAATTGGCTGTCCCAAAAGGAATCTATAGGAATAGTAATATATGTATATATAAATGGTTTATATGGATATACCAAAGGTATAGATTGACAATGTGGAAATAGGTAATTGGAACTAGATACCAACAAAGCCTGGGGAATACCCAGGAAAAAATCCAAGCCTACTTACCACCAGCTTGCAGACAACCAATTAACCTGTCTAACAGTATGCGTTAAAAACAGGGGTTTAGTCCGCACGCATTTGCAAATGCTTGCGTAAGCCACAGACCCTCATGGCACCCTGATATCTGTGGTCTTAACACTAAAATATGAATTAGTGAAAATTTTCCTTCGCGCTGGTAGATGTAAATTAAATAAATGGTGACTAGATAATTTCTAATAAAAAATCTTATAAGCAGGTGTCAATATTGCAGCAAAATGGGGGTGTTTCACACCAACACTTGATACAGTAAATATTGAATGTATTTCGCGCAATATTACCAGTGTTTAATATGTGCAAGTTGTGTAAACATAAACAAAATTAAAACTGTTGGGTAGTGGTTGCTCCAGCTATAATTACTAGGATCAAAAAATCTCTATATTAGCCATATATAGCAATACCCACTATCTATAGGTAAAGTGATGGTGCTAAAATAATATCCTAAAAAGAATCTGTTTTGCTTTTGTGACACAAAAATCGTGAAAACAAATTGAATCCATGAAAAAATAAGCATAAATAAATAAATAGTTATGAGTGAACTTAATTTGTTCTAAAGTGCTACTACAAATATTATGCATAACCCATTATACATAAATACATAAGTAATCACAATACCAGCAATGATTTTTTTAAAAAGGGGTGCCGAAATTCATACAAATGTGACTATAAAGTGCAAGTGATAGGGTGGTATAATTAAAAATAAAAAATATAAAGTATAAAAAGTTCATGAAAAAGAGGTGGCAAATGTTGAAAAAATATTAAAAATAGGTTTTTCTATTTGGATCTGTTCTATCTTGTATGCTGATTATATTAATCTTGTGGTGGTGCCTCCTAGTGTGGTCTCTCAGAACTCTCACCTTGATTATGCAATAAACAAGCATATGGGTTGTTATGACTTTAAGACGTGGAAGCAGTGTCTGGGAGCCTCTCCTTCTTTGCTGTTATCTCTCCATGCTTTTTTCTCTGTCACTCCGCTCTGGTAAAACTCAGTATCAAGGAAGATAAAAAGGGGGAGGAGGAGAGAGAAGAAAGGTTCCACTAGTGTATTAACGTTTTGAAAATCAAGAGGGGGTATTTATTAGGTTATTCTTCTTATATTTAAAACATTCAAAACAGGCAGAGTAAAAATTGAATGATCTGGCGTTCTCAGCGCCCTCTCACTTGTGCTTCAGTGTGCAAAGCCGCTCCAGCCAATCCCTACGCGTTACGACACCGTCACGTGTCTTCATCTGGGGAACCGGATTGGCTGTTTGATGTTACCTTATATGTATTAAAACCGGAAGTTCTAAAACCTCCATTTTAGTTGTGGTTGTATTCATCTAGACAGGCGGCTAGTGTGTTAGAACCGGAAGTACCCGAACCACCATTTTACTTGTGGTTATGTACGCTCTGCTCGGCGGACATTTTTCCTTTGACTTAAGGAATAAATATTCCTCCATTTTGTTGTAGATGTATGTGTTATTTCTCTATATGGAGTACTCCTGTGCGGGCGGCCATTTTTTCGGTGGGGATTTAGTTAATATTCTCTCTCATTGACGGCCAGCATGTATCACAAGAGGGAGGTGTATTATAGAGATTTTAAAACGGGATAAGGGAATATTTTTGTTTGGTTCTCTATTGATGTGTAAATCAGCCCATCTAAAAGAAGGGTGTATTGTACATATATGTTATATTTTTACCACGTATCGAATTAGTTTTAAAATGTCATGATCTTAGTGTATGGATGAAGCAGGTATGAGAGTACTCTGATGAATCAACCAATTAATCATTACTTCTAAACACGTTAAAACAATTACTGACATTATATATTCAAACAATTCTCATCCAATATTGCATAAAGCGGTGGTCATCCATAAACATATTGATAGTAAATGATAATCAATCGGTCATAATGGCAGTTATACATAATAATAGTACATAATTGTATTGGACTTAATTGCATAGTAAAGGAGTCATCAGCAATGGATAAAACAGTAAATACTCTATTTCTGATATATATAAAAAAAAAATTTGTATATATATAAGAAATAAAAAATAATAAAATATATTAAAATCTATGTTGGGAATCCCTACTTAATCTTCCTATAATCTGTACAAAAAATGGATACTAAAATTTATTACGATATTAAAAATCAATTAATGATCATTAAAAATTGTTTAAAAAACAGTTTAAATCAAATTCCACGTTCAGACCCCCAGGTACAAAAGTACGTAAGGTATGAATCCATCTGGATTCTTTCCGGCTAATGTCACGAATCAGATGGCTGCCTCTCCATGTAGGTTTATGTTTTTCAGTTCCCCAAAATTGGAGATGTGCAGGGTCCCTGTTGTGTACTAGTGCAAAGTGTTTTGACACATTATGTTTCGGGAAACCAGATTTTATGTTTTGCACATGTTCTTTTATTCGTGTTTTCAATGCTCTTTTTGTGCAGCCTACGTATTGGAGATTGCAGCTGCACTGCAGGACATAGACCACCCCTTCTGTGTGACATCCTATAAAATCTCTGATATTAAAATTTTCTCCTGTGTTGGTAGCCTTAAAATCTTTGCGTTTTCCTTGAAACTTTTTTGCGTGGCGGCAGGCGTAACAGTTGCGGCAGGGGTAAAATCCTTTTCCTGAAAAGAATGTATATGTAGCTGTGGGGGGAGGGTCGATTACTGACTTAACAATTAGGTCTCTAATAGTAGGTGCTCTTTTGTATACTATATTAGGCCTTTCTGGCAATATTTCTTTCAGATCCTTGTCGTTTTTTAAAATATGCCAGTGTTTTTGAATGACTTTTGCTACATCTTTGTATTGTGTGTTGAAATCCAATATTATACTTGGTACTTCTTGTTGGAATCTTTTTTTGGGTTGTTCTTGAAGCATTATCTTCCTATCAATGAGGTTGACATGTTCGATCTGATTCTTTATCCAATGTTCGTCATATCCTTTTTCTTTAAATCTATCTGCAATCACCTGTGCTTGGTTCCGATAATCTTCTTCTTTCGTGCAATTCCTCTTGAGTCTTGTAAATTGGCCTTTTGGGATATTGTATAGCCACGGTTTGTAATGACAACTGTCCGTAGATAGGTAGCTGTTGGCATCTACATTTTTAAAGTGCGTTTTAGTTACTATTTTATGTCCTTCTAGACTTATATTTAAGTCTAGGAAATTTATTTCTTTCTCATCTATTTTCCACACCAAGTTAATATTTCTGTCATTATCATTTAATTTATTCAAGAACATTTCTAGGCTGTTTCTATCACCGTTCCAGACAATTATTACATAATCTATGAACCTTTTGTACAATGTTAGTTCGACAGAGGTATCTGTGTATACTGCCGTTTCTTCCCACTGTGCCATAAACACATTTGCCACTCCTGGTGCAAATTTGGCACCCATGGCAATTCCCACTAATTGTTTGAAATAAGTTTGGTTATGCCAAAAATAATTACACTTGAGGCAAAAATCAAGACATTTCATCAAATATTTTCTTTGTTTACAGATTAAATTACTGTATTTTCTTAAAAGCCATTTTGTTGCCGAAATCACGTCGTGATGTTGTACTATTGTGTAGAGCGATGTGACGTCCGCAGTGGCTAATAGTGTTCTGCCCTCAAGTACTGGTACTGTATTTAAAAGTTGTAGTGTGTGTTTGGTGTCTTTCAAATACGCTTGCGTTTGCTGGACCGCTGGTTGTATAAAATAATCGATGTATTGTCCCATTCTAGACGTTCGAGAATCAATACTATTGACTATTGGTCTTCCAGGTGGGTCTTCTTTGTTTTTATGTATTTTGGGAATTGTGTAAATTATCGGTATTCGACAGGTTTCCGGTACTAAATATTTGGTCTCTTTTGAATTTAGTATATTCTTCTTCATCCCTAGATTTACTATAGCTTCTAGTTGTTTCTTGTATTTTGAGGTTGGATTTCCGCGTAATCTAGTATAGGTAGTTTCATCTTGTAGCTGTCTATTTAGTTCGGCAAGGTATTGCTCTTTCGACTGTAACACTATTGCACCTCCCTTATCTGCCGGCCTGATTATAATATCTTTTCTTTCCGTCAGGCGTTTAATGCCATTTTTTATATGTATAGGGTCTGCAACTTTTTTGATCTTGATAGAATCTATGTCTTGTAGAACTAGGTTTTTAAAGACTTCCACATTTTGGTTGTTAGACATCTGTGGATTGAATAATGAAGCATTTCGTAGTGTACTGTGTACTTCTTGCTCTGCAGTTTCAATCATTGGGTTTTGTGGCTGCCACAAATTATTCATCACATATTTTTTAATATTAATTTTCCTAATGTATTTTTGTATCCCTATGTAAGTGTTAAATTTATTGAGGTTGTTTTTAGGGGCATGTTTGAGGCCTTTGTCCAATACTGCCAGTTCTTCTGTCGTTATCTGTTTTCCACTTATGTTCACCACATTTTCTCCAACTACTCTCTTTTTCTTTTGAAATCTCTTCCCTGATCTCCTTCCTCTCTTCGTTCTGGAGTGTTTCTTTCTTCTTGGGGTCGTCTCCTGGGTGAATGGTATACCCCTTGAGGGGGTCTTCGTGGGGAGTAATCTCTTCTCTCCCTCTCTAAAAAAGGTCTTTGTGTATTATAGTTTTGCTGGTTCCCATAAGGATACGGGTCTTCATAATAATGTTCTTGGTAGTCCCTGATAGGGTCAAATCTATTATACGTGGGAATCGGGTTACGTTCATATCCGTCACGGTATTCCTGTTGATATGGTGGTATTCTATTTTCTCTTGGATTCCTTTCATTTTGTTGCCAATTCCTGTTATGAAACGGTTTTCTAAAGGGTTTCTTTCCTCCTCTTTTTGGGGTGTGTTGTCCATATCCATAGCTGTTTCTTTGGTTATAATTAGTTCTTGGTGTACCTCCATATATATTTCTTTCATCTCTTCTTATGTGGTTCGGACCGTTTGTGTTCGGTCTGTCTCGGTATGTACGTGGTGTTTCCATCCGTCTTTCTCTTTCTTCCCATCTTGGTGGATTGAGTGTATGTGATGTTGTGGGGTCCTGGATTCTAACTTCCCTTTCCGGAGTTGAATATGTGGATGCAGGAGGGTCAGGTTCAACTTTACTTTGCCATTTAAACACTTGGTTTGTCTTATAATCCGTTATATCCCTTTGATATTTTTTCATTTTCCGATTTTGTACTTCCAGGTCTTTAGTAATAAGATCTTTATTGAGTTGAGTTGCCAATCTCTTGAATTCCGCTGTTTCTTTGAATGGTTCCATTTTCTGTTTGATTTCTTCTATTTGTTTTCCTAGTATTGTGGTTTTCTTGAGTTTACGTTCTAGCAAAAATTTCAAACCTTCAATACTTTTATCATTGAAGAACGCAAACCATTCTTCCATTGATTCTTTGTCACTTAGCCCTTCGTTAGGTGGCAATTCCCACCTTAATCTCCGGGGAACAATATTTTCTCTGATGTATCTTTCAAATGTATTAGTGTCCCACCAAAGGTTGATTTTTTTCTCCATATGATGTCCTGTCCTTTACTTATATTGAAAATAGAAAAGTAAACTTAGATGAGGTATTTAACCCACAAAATAAAACACGCAACACAGATCTAGAAAGTATGACTAGGAAACTAGGACATCATATGGAGAAAAAAATCAACCTTTGGTCTCCCGGCGCTCATGCCAGGGGGGAGCGGGGGGGCATCCGTCCATCCATCCATCCATTACCTTAGCCGCCGCCTGCTTCTCCCTTTCATCCTCGTGTGTCTGCTAGTGCTGTGGGGGGCCGCCCGCCTGCTTCTCCCGGCACTCATGCCGGGGGGGAGCCATCCATCCATCCTCCACCCACTCTCCTTCCCCGCTGGTCAGGGTGCTGCCCACCCACTTCTCCTGGCTCTCATTCCGGGGGGGCGTCCATCCATCCATCACCGTAGCTGGGCGCAATCCCGCATGGTTGTGGGGCGCCGCCCGCTTCTCCCTTTCATCCCTCTGTTCCTGACAGTGTTGTGGGGGCTGCCAGCTTCTCCCGGTGCTCATGCCGGGGGGAGCAGGGGGGCTGTCTGTCCGTTCATCCATCCTCCAACCACTCACTTTCCCTACGGCTCCATCTGGCCAGGGTGCTGCCCGCCCGCTTCTCCTGGCTCTCATGCCGGGGGGAGCGGGGGGGCGCCCGCCCATACATCCATCCTCCACCCACCCACTTGCCACTCACCCGCCAGTTCACCTCCCTGGTACCACACCGTGCATCATGGCGGGGACGCCCACACGCCACCCAGTTCCCAGTTCTCTCTCACCCGACTGCTCACCTCCCGGTATTCACATGGGGCATCATGTGGGGGGCATCCCCGCACGCCTCCCGGGCATCCACCTCTTCAGTCACAAGTGTTTATATTGTGGTATTTTGGCCCCAGGATTTCTGTCATAGCGTTTCGGCACAGGTTTTCTGCCATAGCGTTTCTGTTTAGGCGTTTAGTCTCAAGGTTTGTTTTTCTGTCATAGTGTTTTTTCTGTCATAGCATTTTCTGTCATAGCGTTCCTGTCATAGCGTTTCTGCCTCAGCATTTCTGTTGTAGCGTTCTGCCCCAGCATTTCTGTCATGGCATTCAGTCCCATTGTTTCTGTCATGGCGTTTCTGCCCCAGCAGTTCTGTCGTAGCGTTCGGCCCCAGCATTTCTGTTGTAGCCTTCAGCATTTCTGTCATAGCGTTCAGCATTTCTGTCGTAGCATTCTGCCCAGCATTTCTGTCATAGCGTTCAGCACTTCTGTCATAGCTTTCAGCATTTCTGTCATAGCGTTCTGCCCAGCATTTCTGTCATAGCGTTCAGCATTTCTGTCATAGCGTTCAGCACTTCTGTCATAGCGTTCAGCATTTCTGTCATAGCGTTCTGCCCAGCATTTCTGTCATAGCGTTCAGCATTTCTGTCACAGCGTTCTGCCCCAGTATTTCTGTCATAGCATTTAGCATTTCTGTCTCAACCTTCTGCCCTAGCATTTCTGTCATAGCGTTCAGCATTTCTGTCATAGCGTTCTACCCAGCATTTCTGTCATAGCGTTCAGCATTTCTGTCTTAGCGTTCTGCCCTAGCATTTCTGTCATAGCATTCAGCATTTCTGTGTTAGCGTTCTGCCCCGGCATTTCTGTCATAGTGTTCTGCCCCGGCATTTCTGTCTCGGCGTACAGTCTCTGCATTTCTGTCATAGCGTTTCTGCCCCAGGGTTTCTGTCATAGCGTTTCTGCCCCAGGGTTTCTGTCATAGCATCTTTGCCCCAGGATTTCCATCATAGCATCTCTGCCCCAGGATTTCTGTCATGGCTTTTTTTTTTTCGGTCATGGCGTTCTCTGTCATAGTGTTCTGCCCCAGCATTTCTGGCTCGGCGTTCAGTCTCAACTTTTCTGTCTCGGCATTCAGTCTCAGCATTTCTGTCATAGGATTTCTGCCCCAGGATTCTGTCTTTGCATTTCTGCCATCAGCATTTCAGTCTCAGCATTTCTGTCATAGCGTTTCTGCCCCAGGATTTTCTGTCATGGAATTTCTGCCCCAGGATTCTCTGTCATTGCATTTCTGCCTCAGCGTTTCAGTCTCAGCGTTTCTGTCATTGCATTTCTGCCCCAGATTTTCTGCCATTACGTTTCTGCCTCAGCATTCAGTTTCAGCATTTCTGTCATAGCATTTTCTGTCATAGCGTTGTTTTCCTTGCGTTTCTGCCCCAAGATTTCTGTCATAACGTTTCTGCCTCAGCGTTCAGTCTCAGCATTTCTGTCATGGCGTTTCAGCCTCAGCGTTCAGTCTCAGCATTCCTGCCATAGCGTTTCAGCGTTTCAGCCTCAGCATTTCTCAGAGGGGCATTGTTGTCCAGTCATGGCATATACTCCGGTAGCTGTTTTCATCTTCGTTGTTTGTCATGTCTCATCATTTTTTGTTCATGTTTGTACCTGGGTCAGTTAGCTACGGCTCAGGATCTGTCACGTCTACAGATCCATACAGGCTGAGGTTTCATTTGTTAATGATTGTTGACCACAATCTTCTCGCCCGTATACCATACGTCATACAATGCACGTTCATTCACCACACTTGTACGACTACCCACCACGATCTGTGGGTACACCAGCCCTGAGTTTTCAATTACTTACCTGTCTCTGTGCAGCAGGTTACTCGGGCTCACTCACTACTTACACGAGGGGGGGTCCTTCATCAGGTTCATTTACGCGCAGTGGTCTTGTCAATTCTGCTCATGTTCCCATACTTAGGTAGGCACAGAGGGGCGTTGTTCTTATGTCTGATTGTGTGTCATTTCTCTAGTTTGTGTTCTCAGGTTGGGCTGTTTTGGCATCCATACCATTATCAACCATGCTTGCACTCACTTTCATCAGTCCTGCCCATTGTTGGGGCTAATTTATTGGTGCAGATGTCATTTCACCACTGGGCTCACCCTTGGGTCGGAAGCAGTCATCAATCTTCTTTCAGTTGATGTACTGTTGCTTAGAGGCCCTGGTCACCACCAGGGATTCATAGTCTCTCTCAGGGTGTGTGCTGAACCACGTCCCCTTGACGGTCCTTAAGTGGTAGGTTGGGCAAACGTTGTCATGATTCTGGATTCCCCTCTCAGCTCTGATCTCTTGTCTAGGATGTTGCTTGGAGAACTGTTCAGGGACGCCAGTCCAGTTATCTTTTCCTATCCCCAGCCCGTTTCAGGTAGGGGAGCTTCAGTTACTTTGGGTATGTCTGTATCATGCCATGGGACTTATTTGCCCAGGGTGGAGTCTGGCCCTCCTGCCTCGGTTCAGGTTTCAGACTTGGTTGTCAGGTCACAGGCTGAAGCATGACCCGATCGAATCAGGTGGGACCAGTGTTCTGTGTCTGGCATGGTTACTCCATGTTGACAATGCTTATTGCCATAGTGCATGGGCCTCATCCGCCTACTCCATCACATCCTTCAGGTATTCAGCATTTTGAACTCCTGCCAGTTGTTCTTTTGCACTCACCCTCGCACTTCCTCATACCAAGTATGGGTAGGCCAGGGGTTGGGGCTTTCACTGGGCACTTCACTGGTGTCCGTTTGAAGTTTCGATCTTCTTGGCCATCATTTTGCAGGGTGTCCTCGGGCCAGCCATTGCTCCCCTTCCCCCATGTATCCTCTCATTCACAAGCAGTTCATTCTAATGTCTGTGTTGTTGGCTTCAGGCTCTACCCAATCTTTCACGGGATGTTTAGTTGGGTTCTGGGTAGCTTTGCAGGTTCTATAAGGGGTTCCATCTCATCACCAAGTCAGGAGTCGGGGGGGTTTCTCCTGTCATAGTGGATACTTTTCGGATATATACTGTTGCCATCTGGGCGCACGCTACTCCAATTGATGGATTATTACCTTCCCTTCTTCACCTAAATTTGTGTCTTTTTGACCTCTTTCAGGCATACTGACCAACCAGGCCAAGGCACACCTCAGGCCTTGGTGCATAGGAGTATCACTTTCTCACTCGAAGACTCTGGCTACAAATAATACTAAAAATATAACAAGAATTGCCTCTAGATATAACTTGTTTGTATGATTTAAATGAAAGAGGGGAATGAAAAAAAAAAAACTAAATAAATTAACATTTTGACATGACAGGAACATGTGCAACAATGTATTTGGTTTATTTGTTTGCAAATTACCAGTTTTAATCATGTTAATTTTTTTTTTAAATAGAAGAGTTATAGCTAAAATTATAAAAAATATTTTGTTACCAAAAACAAATTCTAGCTTGGATGTACATCTTTCCTATACCAAATAGCATATTTGAAAACATATTTAGGTATACATCTTTTAAAACATATTGCTAATAAAATCACATATGCATAATGAACCCTTGATTATGATCAGGTGTGTAATAATTAGGGGAAATGTAAAAAGTAGCAGCTGTCACTTTGCTCAATTATATTGCCAAAACTTGATTGCTTTCCTTTGAATATAGAATTGAGTAATAACATTTATTAAATGCTCCTAGATAATCAGGACATTCTTGGACTACAGGTTGCCTTTCTCAGTTACACACAATGCATGTTAAAGTCATTTTACATGATAACAGATGCTGGCTTAAATGCCATTTGTATCCTAGGAGCCCATTAATAAATTTAATTTTCAGAAAGAGCTTTGCATTTTGGTAACTACTATAGAACAAAACTATAATGATTTCTTGAAAATTGCTTTATGATTGCAAGCAAGGAATGTGTATTCACATTTCAGCCCTTGGTGAATTATTACACTAGGAATTCCAGAGCTAAGGTGAACAGTTAATTTGTATGCATGTTGCATCTCGTTACATAATGACTATGATCACTTGTTACATAAGGCTACATACACCAGATTTTAACATGTAGTGTTAATGTGTAATGTTGTTTGTTTATCATTCGATATGTGTAAAGCCCAAGCCCAAATGCAGTTACACCCCTTTTTTCCTCTTTACCCTGTACAGAGTTGACAACTCTCTGAATCAAAATTTACTGGCAAGACACCAAAATTTACAAATGGCACCAATTTTTTACTGGCAACAAAATCATGCAATTTACTGTCAGCCACATTTTTTACTGGCACTGCAAAAAAGTACCTAAAATTACAGTTTTCAGTGCTAAACAGTGCAGATATCAATATTTAAACTATAAACATATATCTAGAGCTATTAGCAATGTGTTTAAGTTAAACAAAAGTAAAAAAATATATATTTCAGCATTGACATAAAGGTCAGGTTACTACAACCCAGCCAGCACAGAGTTCCCCCTTACATCAGAGTGTGCAGGATTCGCTCTTACAGTGAAACAAAACTCTTATGTAAAGGGGAATGCTGCAAATCATGATCTAAGGTGGAACTCTGATGTAGAGGGGGGCTCTGGTGACCACAGACCACCTTATATCAGAGTCCACTGTGTTCCCTTTACATCAGATGGTCATAGGCTGCAGACATACTACAGGAGACAGTCATAGGCTGCAGACATACTACAGGAGACGGTCAGAGGCTGTGGACATACTACAGGAGATGGTCAGAGGCTGCAGACATACTACAGGAGATGGTCAGAGACTGCGGACATACTACAGGAGATGGTCAGAGGCTGCGGACATATTACAGGAGATGGTCAGAGGCTGCGGACATACTACAGGAAATGGTCATAGGCTGCGGTCATACTAGAGGAGACGGTCATAGGCTGCGGACATACTACAGGAGGCAGTCAGAGACTGCGGACATACTACAGGAGACGTCATAGGCTGCGGGCATACTACAGGAGAGGCTCATAGGCTGTGGACATACTACAGGAGAGGGTCATAGGCTGTGGACATACTACAGGAGACTGTCAGAGACTGCGGACATACTACAGGAGACGGTCATAGACTGCAGACATACTACATGAGACAGTCAAAGACTGTGGACATACTACAGGAGATGATCAGAGGCTGCGGACATACTTCAGGAGACTGTCATAGGCTGCGGACATACTATAGGAGACTGTCAGAGACTGTGGACATACTACAGGAGATGGTCATAGGCTGCAGACACACTACAGGAGACAGTCATAGGCTGCGGACATACTACAGGAGACGGTCAGAGGCTGTGGACATACTACAGGAGAAGGTCCAGAGGCTGCACACATACTACAGGAGATGGTCATAGGCTGCGGACATAATACAGGAGACGGTCAGAGACTGCGGACATAATACAGGACACGGTCAGAGACTGCGGACATACTACAGGAGACGGTCAGAGGCTGCAGACATACTACAGGAGACAGTCATAGGCTGCAGACATACTACAGGAGATGGTCATAGGCTGCAGACATACTACAGGAGATGGTCAGAGACTGCGGACATACTACAGGAGACAGTCATAGGCTGCGGACATACTACAGGAGACTGTCAGAGACTCCGGACATACTACAGGAGACGGTCATAGACTGCGGACATACTACATGAGACGGTCAGAGACTGTGGACATACTACAGGAGACGATCATAGGCTGCGGATATACTACAGGAAACGGTCAGAGACTGTGGACATACTGCAGGAGACGGTCATAAGCTGCGGACATACTACAGGAGACGGTCAGAGACTGCGGTCATACTACAGGAGATGGTCATAGGCTGTGGACATACTACAGGAGACGGTCAGAGACTGCAGACATACTACAGGAGATGGTCAGAGACTGCGGACATACTACAGGAGACTGTCAGAGACTGCGGACATACTACAGGAGACGGTCAGAGGCTGCAGACATACTACAGGAGACAGTAATAGGCTGCAGACATACTACAGGAGACGGTCATAGGCTGCGGACATACTACAGGAGACTGTCAGAGACTGCGGACATACTACAGGAGACGGTCATAGGCTGCTGACATACTACATGAGACGGTCAGAGACTGCGGACATACTACAGGAGACGGTCATAGGCTGCGGACATACTACAGGAGACGGTCATAGGCTGCGGACATACTATAGGAGACTGACAGAGACTGCGGACAAACTACAGGAGACGGTCATAGACTGCGGACATACTACATGAGACGGTCAGAGACTGTGGACATACTACAGGAGACAATCAGAGGCTGCGGACATACTACAGGAGACAATCAGAGGCTGCGGACATACTACAGGAGACGGTCAGAGGCTGCAGACATACTACAGGAGATAGTCATAGGCTGCGGACATACTTCAGGAGACAGTCATAGGCTGCGGACATACTACAGGAGACTGTCAGAGACTGCGGATATACTACAGGAGACGGTCAGAGGCTGCAGACATGCTACAGGGGACAGTCATAGGCTGCGGACATACTACAGGAGGCGGTCAGAGGCTGCAGACATACTACAGGAGATAGTCATAGGCTGTGGACATACTTCAGGAGACAGTCATAGGCTGCGACATACTACAGGAGACTGTCAGAGACTGCAGACATACTACAGGAGATGGTCAGAGGCTGCAGACATACTACAGGAGACATTCATAGGCTGCGGACATACTACAGGAGGCGGTCAGAGGCTGCAGACATACTACAGGAGATAGTCATAGGCTTTGGACATACTTTAGGAGACAGTCATAGGCTGCGGACATACTACAGGAGACTGTCAGAGACTGCAGACATACTACAGGAGACAGTCATAGGCTGCGGACATACTACAGGAGACTGTCAGAGACTGCAGACATACTACAGGAGACAGTCATAGGCTGCGGACATACTACAGGAAACGGTCAAAGACTGCGGCCATACTACAGGAGACGGTCATAGGCTGTGGACATACTACAGGAGACGGTCAGAGACTGCGGACATGCTACAGGAGATGGTCAGAGGCTGCGGACATACTACAGGAGATGGTCAGAGGCTGCGGACATACTACAGGAAACAGTCATAAGCTGCGGACATACTACAGGAGACGGTCAGAGGCTGCAGACATACTACAGGAGACAGTCATAGGCTGCGGACATACTACAGGAGACGGTCAGATACTGGGTGGCTTTGGCCAATTATGGCTCAGGGGGTTTAGAACATGCCCCAAACTATATAAGGCCTCCTGCACAGCGGCCCTGTGTAGTGTGTTCCGGCATGATTAGAGAGAGAGACAGTGTCATTTCATTTGAGTTAGCTAGATTAGGCAGGACAGTCAGTGAGTTAGCTGCACTTACAGTGTATTGTGTATATATATGCATCCCAGGTGTTGTATATTTATATTTATATATATATATATATATATATATATATACACTGTATTCAGTT
The DNA here is from genome assembly GCF_042186555.1 of Aquarana catesbeiana. Classification (NCBI taxonomy): domain Eukaryota; kingdom Metazoa; phylum Chordata; class Amphibia; order Anura; family Ranidae; genus Aquarana; species Aquarana catesbeiana. The sequence goes on along the minus strand of NC_133328.1, from coordinate 436,526,423 downwards.
TAGCTAGATCCATTCCTGTTATCTTCCTACTGACAGGCAGGCTTGTCTTGTTACAGTATTTACAGCTACCTGAAGAAAATTGCTGGTTTTCTTTTGATCCCATTAGTACCACAGTCAGGCAGCTAGATGATTTACAGTTAGTGTAGTGCTTCCTCCTCACAGTGTTCAGTTAAAGCTACAAGTTAGTTTAGTGTGACCTCTGCACAGTGTTCAGCTAAAGCTACAAGTTAGGGTAGTGCGTCCTCCTCACAGTGTTCAGCTAAAGCTACAAGTTGGTGTAGTGAGTCCTCCTCACAGTGTTCAGCTAAAACTACAAGTTTGTGTAGTGCGACCTCTGCACAGTGTTCAGCTAAAGCTACAAGTTAGTGTAGTGCGTCCTCCTCACAGTGTTCAGCTAAAACTACAAGTTAGTGTAGTGCGACCTCTGCACAGTGTTCAGCTAAAGCTGCAAGTTAGTGTAGTGCGTTCTCTGAACAGTGTTCAGCTAAAGCTACAAGTTATTGTAGTGCGTCCTCCTCACAGTGTTTAGCTAAAACTAAATTGTTCAGCTAAAGCTACAAGTTAGTGTATTGCATCCTGTGAACAGTGTTCAGCTAAAGCTACAAGTTAGTGTAGTGCGACCTCTGCACAGTGTTCAGCTAAAGCTACAAGTTAGTGTAGTGAGTCCTCTGAACAGTGTTCAGCTAAAGCTACAAGTTATTGTAGTGCGTTCTCCTCACAGTGTTTAGCTAAAACTAAAAGTTAGTGTAGTGCGACCTCTGCACAGTGTTCAGCTAAAGCTACAAGTTAGTGTAGTGCGTCCTCTGAACAGTGTTCAGCTAAAACTACAAGTTAGTGTAGTGCGACCTCTGCACAGTGTTCAGCTAAAGCTACAAGTTAGTGTAGTGCATCCTCTGAACAGTGTTCAGCTAAAGCTACAAGTTAGTGTAGTGCGAACTCTGCACAGTGTTCAGCTAAAGCTACCTGTAAGAAGGTTGGTGGTGTTTTCCTGATCCTATCACTACTGCAGGCAGCTAAATAAGCTACAAGTTAGTTTTTTGCAAGCTCTGCACAGTGTTCAGCTAAAGCTACCTATAGAAGGTTACCGCAGGCAGCTAAATAAGCTACAAGTTAGTTTTTTGTGAGCTCTGCACAGTGTTCACCTAAAGCTACCTGTAAGAAGGTTGGTGGTGATTTCCTGATCCTATCACTACCGCAGGCAGCTAAATAAGCTACAAGTTAGTTTTTTGCAAGCTCTACACAGTGTTCAGCTAAAGCTACCTGTAGAAGGTTGGTGGTGTTTTCCTGATCCTATCACTACCGTAGGCAGCTAAATAAGCTACAAGTTAGTTTTTTGTGAGCTCTACACAGTGTTCAGCTAAAGCTACCTGTAGAAGGTTGGTGGTGTTTTCCTGATCCTATCACTACCGTAGGCAGCTAAATAAGCTACAAGTTAGTTTTTTGTGAGCTCTGCACAGTGTTCACCTAAAGCTACCTGTCCAAGGTTGGTGGTGTTTTCCTGATCCTATCACTACCGCAGGCAGCTAAATAAGCTACAAGTTCATTTTTTGCGAGCTCTGCACAGTGTTCACCTAAAGCTACCTGTAGAAGGTTGGTTGTGTTTTCCTGATCCTATCACTACCTCAGGCATCTAAATAAGCTACAAGTTTTTTGCGAGCTCTGCACAGTGTTCACCTTAGACTACCTGTCCAAGGTTGGTGGTGTTTTCCTGATCCTATCACTACCGCAGGCAACTAAATAAGCTACAAGTTCGTTTTTTGCGAGCTCTGCACAGTTTTCACCTAAAGCTAACTGTAGAAGGTTGGTGGTGTTTTCCTGATCCTATCACTACCGCAGGCAGCTAAATAAGCTACAAGTTAGTTTTTTGCAAGCTCTGCACAGTGTTCAGCTAAAACTACAAGTTAGTGTAGTGCGAGCTCTGCACAGTGTTCAGCTAAAGCTAACTGTAGAAGCTTGGAGGTGTTTTCCTGATCTTATCACTACCGCAGGCAGCTAAATAAGCTACAAGTTAGTTTTTTGTGAGCTCTGCACAGTGTTCACCTAAAGCTACCTGTAGAAGGTTGAAGGTGTTTTCCTGATCCTTTCACTACCGCAGGCAGATAATAAGCTACAAGTTATTTTTTTGCGAGCTCTACACAGTGTTCACCTAAAGCTACCTGTAGAAGGTTGGTGGTGTTTTCCTGAACCTATCACTACCGCAGGCAGCTAAATAAGGTACAATTTAGTTTTTTGCGAGCTCTGCACAGTGTTCAGCTAACACTACGAGTTAGTGTAGTGTGAGCTCTGCACAGTGTTCAGCTAAAGCTACAAGGTAGTTTTTTGCGAGCTCTGCACAATGTTCAGCTAAAGCTACCTGTAGAAGGTTGGTGGTGTTTTCCTGATCCTATCACTACTGCACGCAGCTAAATAAGCTACAAGTTAGTTTTTTGCGAGCTCTGCACAGTTTTCAGCTAAAGCTACCTGTAGAAGGTTGGTGGTGTTTTCCTGATCCAATCACTACTGCAGGCAGCTAAATAAGCTACAAGTTAGTTTTTTGCAAGCTCTGCACAGTGTTCACCTAAAGCTACCTGTCCAAGGTTGGTGGTGTTTTCCTGATCCTATCACTACCGCAGGCAGCTAAATAAGCTACAAGTTAATTTTTTGCGAGCTCTGCACAGTGTTCAGCTAAAGTTACAAGTTAGTGTAGTGCGTCCTCTGAACAGTGTTCAGCTAAAGCTACAAATTAGTGTAGTGCGACCTCTGCACAGTGTTCAGCTAAAGCTACCTGTAAGAAGGTTGGTGGAGTTTTCTTGATCCTATCACTACCGCAGGCAGCTAAATAAGCTACAAGTTAGTTTTTTGCGAGCTCTGCACAGTGTTTACCTAAAGCTACCTGTCCAAGGTTGGTGGTGTTTTCCTGATCCTATCACTACCGCAGGCAGCTAAATAAGCTACAAGTTCATTTTTTGCGAGCTCTGCACAGTGTTCACCTAAAGCTACCTGTAGAAGGTTGGTTTTGTTTTCCTGATCCTATCACTACCTCAGGCATCTAAATAAGCTACAAGTTTTTTGCGAGCTCTGCACAGTGTTCACCTTAGACTACCTGTCCAAGGTTGGTGGTGTTTTCCTGATCCTATCACTACCGCAGGCAACTAAATAAGCTACAAGTTCGTTTTTTGCGAGCTCTGCACAGTTTTCACCTAAAGCTAACTGTAGAAGGTTGGTGGTGTTTTCCTGATCCTATCACTACCGCAGGCAGCTAAATAAGCTACAAGTTAGTTTTTTGCAAGCTCTGCACAGTGTTCAGCTAAAACTACAAGTTAGTGTAGTGTGAGCTCTGCACAGTGTTCAGCTAAAGCTAACTGTAGAAGCTTGGAGGTGTTTTCCTGATCTTATCACTACCGCAGGCAGCTAAATAAGCTACAAGTTAGTTTTTTGTGAGCTCTGCACAGTGTTCACCTAAAGCTACCTGTAGAAGGTTGAAGGTGTTTTCCTGATCCTTTCACTACCGCAGGCAGATAATAAGCTACAAGTTATTTTTTTGCGAGCTCTACACAGTGTTCACCTAAAGCTACCTGTAGAAGGTTGGTGGTGTTTTCCTGAACCTATCACTACCGCAGGCAGCTAAATAAGGTACAATTTAGTTTTTTGCGAGCTCTGCACAGTGTTCAGCTAACACTACGAGTTAGTGTAGTGTGAGCTCTGCACAGTGTTCAGCTAAAGCTACAAGGTAGTTTTTTGCGAGCTCTGCACAATGTTCAGCTAAAGCTACCTGTAGAAGGTTGGTGGTGTTTTCCTGATCCTATCACTACTGCACGCAGCTAAATAAGCTACAAGTTAGTTTTTTGCGAGCTCTGCACAGTTTTCAGCTAAAGCTACCTGTAGAAGGTTGGTGGTGTTTTCCTGATCCAATCACTACTGCAGGCAGCTAAATAAGCTACAAGTTAGTTTTTTGCAAGCTCTGCACAGTGTTCACCTAAAGCTACCTGTCCAAGGTTGGTGGTGTTTTCCTGATCCTATCACTACCGCAGGCAGCTAAATAAGCTACAAGTTAATTTTTTGCGAGCTCTGCACAGTGTTCAGCTAAAGTTACAAGTTAGTGTAGTGCGTCCTCTGAACAGTGTTCAGCTAAAGCTACAAGTTAGTGTAGTGCGACCTCTGCACAGTGTTCAGCTAAAGCTACCTGTAAGAAGGTTGGTGGAGTTTTCTTGATCCTATCACTACCGCAGGCAGCTAAATAAGCTACAAGTTAGTTTTTTGCGAGCTCTGCACAGTGTTTACCTAAAGCTACCTGTCCAAGGTTGGTGGTGTTTTCCTGATCCTATCACTACCGCAGGCAGCTAAATAAGCTACAAGTTATTTTTTGCGAGCTCTGCACAGTGTTCACCTAAAGCTACCTGTAGAAGGATGGTGGTGTTTTCCTGATCCTATCACTACCGCAGGCAGCTAAATAAGCTACAAGTAAGTTTTTTGCGAGCTCTGCACAGTGTTCAGCTAAAACTACAAGTTAGTGTAGTGCGAGCTCTGCACAGTGTTCAGCTAAAGCTAACTGTAGAAGCTTGGTGGTGTTTTCCTGATCCTATCACTACCGCAGGCAGCTAAAGAAGCTACAAGTTAGTTTTTTGTGAGCTCTGCACAGTGTTCACCTAAAGCTACCTGTAGAAGGTTGGTGGTGTTTTCCTGATCCTATCACTACCGCAGGCAGCTAAATAAGCTACAAGTTAGTTTTTTGTGAGCTCTGCACAGTGTTCAGCTAAAACTACAAGTTAGTGTAGTGTGAGCTCTGCACAGTGTTCAGCTAAAGCTACAAGTTAGTGTAGTGCGTTCTCTGAACAGTGTTCAGCTAAAACTACAAGTTAGTGTAGTGCGACCTCTGCACAGTGTTCAGCTAAAGCTACAAGTTAGTGTAGTGCGTCCTCTGAACAGTGTTCAGCTAAAACTACAAGTTAGTGTAGTGCGACCTCTGTACAGTGTTCAGCTAAAGCTACAAGTTAGTGTAGTGCGTCCTCTGAACAGTGTTCAGCTAAAACTACAAGTTAGTGTAGTGCGACCTCTGCACAGTGTTCAGCTAAAGCTACAAGTTAGTGTAGTGCGTCCTCTGAACAGTGTTCAGCTAAAGCTACAAGTTAGTGTAGTGCAACCTCTGCACAGTGTTCAGCTAAAGCTACCTGTAAGAAGGATGGTGGTGTTTTCCCGATCCTATCACTACCGCAGGCAGCTAAATAAGCTACAAGTTAGTTTTTTGCAAGCTCTGCACAGTGTTCAGCTAAAGCTACCTGTAGAAGGTTGGTGGTGTTTTCCTGATCCTATCACTACCGCAGGCAGCTAAATAAGCTACAAGTTAGTTTTTTGCGAGCTCTGCACAGTGTTTACCTAAAGCTACCTGTCCAAGGTTGGTGGTGTTTTCCTGATCCTATCACTACCGCAGGTAGCTAAATAAGCTACAAGTTAGTTTTTTGCGAGCTCTGCACAGTGTTCACCTAAAGCTACCTGTAGAATAATGGTGGTGTTTTCCTGATCCTATCACTACAGCAGGCAGCTAAATAAGCTACAAGTTAGTTTTTTGCGATCTCTGCACAGTGTTCAGCTAAAACTACAAGTTAACGTAGTGCGAGCTCTGCACAGTGTTCAGCTAAAGCTACAAGTTAGTTTTTTGCGAGCTCTGCACAGTGTTCAGCTCAAGCTACCTGTAGAAGGTTGGTGGTGTTTTCCTGATCCTATCACTACCGCAGTCAGCTAAATAAGCTACAAGTTAGTTTAGTGTGACCTCTGCACCGTGTTCAGCTAAAGCTACAAGTTAGGGTAGTGCATCCTCCTCACAGTGTTCAGCTAAAGTTACAAGTTGGTGTAGTGCGTCCTCCTCACAGTGTTCAGCTAAAACTACAAGTTAGTGTAGTGCGACCTCTGCACAGTGTTCAGCTAAAGCTACAAGTTAGTGTAGTGCGTCCTCTGAACAGTGTTCAGCTAAAACTACAAGTTAGTGTAGTGCGACCTCTGCACAGTGTTCAGCTAAAGCTACAAGTTAGTGTAGTGCGTCCTCTGAACAGTGTTCAGCTAAAGCTACAAGTTAGTGTAGTGCGACCTCTGTAGAGTGCTCAGCTAAAGCTACCTGTAAGAAGGTTGGTGGAGTTTTCTTGATCCTATCACTACCGCAGGCAGCTAAATAAGCTACAAGTTAGTTTTTTGCGAGCTCTGCACAGTGTTTACCTAAAGCTACCTGTCCAAGGTTGGTGGTGTTTTCCTGATCCTATCACTACCGCAGGCAGCTAAATAAGCTACAAGTTAATTTTTTGCGAGCTCTGCACAGTGTTCACCTAAAGCTACCTGTAGAAGGATGGTGGTGTTTTCCTGATCCTATCACTACCGCAGGCAGCTAAATAAGCTACAAGTTAATTTTTTGCGAGCTCTGCACAGTGTTCACTCAAAGCTACCTGTAGAAGGATGGTGGTGTTTTCCTGATCCTATCACTACCGCAGGCAGCTAAATAAGCTACAAGTAAGTTTTTTGCGAGCTCTGCACAGTGTTCACCTAAAGCTACCTGTCCAAGGTTGGTGGTGTTTTCCTGATCCTATCACTACAGCAGGCAGCTAAATAAGCTACAAGTTAGTTCTTTGCAAGCTCTGCACAGTGTTCAGCTAAAACTACAAGTTAGTGTAGTGCGAGCTCTGCACAGTGTTCAGCTAAACAGTGTTCAGCTAAAGCTACAAGTTAGTGTAGTGCAACCTCTGCACAGTGTTCAGCTAAAGCTACAAGTTAGTGTAGTGCGTCCTCTGAACAGTGTTCAGCTAAAACTACAAGTTAGTGTAGTGCGACCTCTGCACAGTGTTCAGCTAAAGCTACAAGTTAGTGTAGTGCGTCCTCTGAACAGTGTTCAGCTAAAACTACAAGTTAGTGTAGTGCAACCTCTGTACAGTGTTCAGCTAAAGCTACAAGTTAGTGTAGTGCGTCCTCTGAACAGTGTTCAGCTAAAACTACAAGTTAGTGTAGTGCGACCTCTGCACAGTGTTCAGCTAAAGCTACAAGTTAGTGTAGTGCATCCTCTGAACAGTGTTCAGCTAAAGCTACAAGTTAGTGTAGTGCGACCTCTGCACAGTGTTCAGCTAAAGCTATCTGTAAGAAGGATGGTGGTGTTTCCCCGATCCTATCACTACCGCAGGCAGCTAAATAAGCTACAAGTTAGTTTTTTGCAAGCTCTGCACAGTGTTCAGCTAAAGCTACCTGTAGAAGGTTGGTGGTGTTTTCCTGATCCTATCACTACCGCAGGCAGCTAAATAAGCTACAAGTTAGTTTTTTGCGAGCTCTGCACAGTGTTCACCTAAAGCTACCTGTAGAAGGATGGTGGTGTTTTCCTGATCCTATCACTACAGCAGGCAGCTAAATAAGCTACAAGTTAGTTTTTTGCGAACTCTGCACAGTGTTCAGCTAAAACTACAAGTTAACGTAGTGCGAGCTCTGCACAGTGTTCAGCTAAAGCTAACTGTAGAAGCTTGGTGGTGTTTTCCTGATCCTATCACTACCGCAGGCAGCTAAATAAGCTACAAGTTAGTTTTTTGTGAGCTCTGCACAGTGTTCACCTAAAGCTACCTGTAGAAGTTTGGTGGTGTTTTCCTGATCCTATCACTACCGCAGGCAGCTAAATAAGCTACAAGTTAGTTTTTTGCGAGCTTTGCACAGTGTTCAGCTAAAACTACAAGTTAGTGTAGTGTGAGCTCTGCACAGTGTTCAGCTAAAGCTACAAGTTAGTTTTTGCGAGCTCTGCACAGTGTTCACCTAAAGCTACCTGTAGAAGTTTGGTGGTGTTTTCCTGATCCTATCACTACCGCAGGCAGCTAAATAAGCTACAAGTTAGTTTTTTGTGAGCTCTGCACAGTGTTCACCTAAAGCTACCTGTCCAAGGTTGGTGGTGTTTTCCTGATCCTATCACTACCGCAGGCAGCTAAATAAGCTACAAGTTAATTTTTTGCGAGCTCTGCACAGTGTTCACCTAAAGCTACCTGTAGAAGGTTGGTTGTGTTTTCCTGATCCTATCACTACCGCAGGCAGCTAAATAAGCTACAAGTTATTTTTTTGCGAGCTCTGCACAGTGTTCACCTTAGGCTACCTGTCCAACGTTGGTGGTGTTTTCCTGATCCTATCACTACCGCAGGCAACTAAATAAGCTACAAGTTAGTTTTTTGCGAGCTCTGCACAGTTTTCACCTAAAGCTAACTGTAGAAGGTTGGTGGTGTTTTCCTGATCCTATCACTACCGCAGGCAGCTAAATAAGCTACAAGTTAGTTTTTTGCAAGCTCTGCACAGTGTTCAGCTAAAACTACAAGTTAGTGTAGTGCGAGCTCTGCACAGTGTTCAGCTAAAGCTAACTGTAGAAGCTTGGAGGTGTTTTCCTGATCCTATCACTACCGCAGGCAGCTAAATAAGCTACAAGTTAGTTTTTTGTGAGCTCTGCACAGTGTTCACCTAAAGCTACCTGTAGAAGGTTGAAGGTGTTTTCCTGATCCTATCACTACCGCAGGCAGATAATAAGCTACAAGTTATTTTTTTGCGAGCTCTACACAGTGTTCACCTAAAGCTACCTGTAGAAGGTTGGTGGTGTTTTCCTGAACCTATCACTACCGCAGGCAGCTAAATAAGGTACAATTTAGTTTTTTGCGAGCTCTGCACAGTGTTCAGCTAACACTACGAGTTAGTGTAGTGTGAGCTCTGCACAGTGTTCAGCTAAAGCTACAAGGTAGTTTTTTGTGAGCTCTGCACAATGTTCAGCTAAAGCTACCTGTAGAAGGTTGGTGGTGTTTTCCTGATCCTATCACTACTGCACGCAGCTAAATAAGCTACAAGTTAATTTTTTGCGAGCTCTGCACAGTTTTCAGCTAAAGCTACCTGTAGAAGGTTGGTGGTGTTTTCCTGATCCAATCACTACTGCAGGCAGCTAAATAAGCTACAAGTTAGTTTTTTGCGAGCTCTGCACAGTGTTCAGCTAAAGCTACCTGTAGAAGGTTGGTGGTGTTTTCCTGATCCTATCACTACTGCACGCAGCTAAATAAGCTACAAGTTAGTTTTTTGCGAGCTCTGCACAGTTTTCAGCTAAACCTACCTGTAGAAGGTTGGTGGTGTTTTCCTGATCCAATCACTACCGCAGGCAGCTAAATAAGCTACAAGTTAGTTTTTTGCAAGCTCTGCACAGTGTTCACCTAAAGCTACCTGTAGAAGGTTCGTTGTGTTTTCCTGATCCTATCACTACCGCAGGCAGCTAAATAAGCTACAAGTTAGTTTTTTGCGAGCTCTGCACAGTGTTCACCTAAAGCTAACTGTAGAAGGTTGGTGGTGTTTTTCTGATCCTATCACTAAAGCAGGCAGCTAAATAAGCTACAAGTTAGTTTTTTGCAAGCTCTGCACAGTGTTCAGCTAAAACTACAAGTTAGTGTAATGCGTGCTCTGCACAGTGTTCACCTAAAGCTACCTGTAGAAGGTTGGTGGTGTTTTCCTGATCCTATCACTACCGCAGGCAGCTAAATAAGCTACAAGTTCGTTTTTTGCGAGCTCTGCACAGTGTTCAGCTAAAGCTACCTGTAGAAGGTTGGTGGTGTTTTCCTGATCCTATTACTACTGCAGGCAGCTAAATAAGCTACAAGTTAGTTTTTTGCGAGCTCTGCACAGTGTTCACCTAAAGCTACCTGTCGAAGGTTGGTGGTGTTTTCCTGATCCTATCACTACTGCAGGCAGCTAAATAAGCTACAAGTTAGTTTTTTGCGAGCTCTGCACAGTGTTCAGCTAAAACTACAAGTTAGTGTAGTGCGAGCTCTGCACAGTGTTCAGCTAAAGCTACCTCTAGAAGGTTGGTGGTGTTCTTATACTACAGGCAGGCAGTTGATTTTGCTAGCTGCAGTATCAGTATATATATATATATATATATATATATATATATATATATCCCAGCTTAGTGCAGCTACAGGCCATTAGTATGTCTGGAAGGCCAACAAGGAGAAGCAGACAGTCACAAGCCAATAAAAGAGGGCGAGCAGGCTCTGTGTCTAGAGGCAACAGTGCTGGTCGTGGAGACGGTGCATCCTTATGAGCACGTGGCCGTGGGACACATTTGGCCTTTTTTTCGGCAGCTGGCCCTATTGAGCCGCAACATGCAGAAGACTTGGTCGAGTGGATGACCAAGCCGACCTCATCCTCCTCATCCTCTCTCGCCCATGCTCAGGGTACTTTATCTGGCAAAGCAGCTGCCAACGCAGCCTCTTCCCTCGGCTCAATGGCATCAGTGACTCCTTCCCTAGCCCCACCATGTCCTCCTGAGGAGTCCCTCGAACTGTTTGACCACAGTGTTGGGTACATGCTCCAGGAGGATGACCAGCGTTTAAAAGGCTCCGATGATGATACTGAGCTAGATGAAGGCAGTAACGTGAGCACAGACAGAGGGGGTGCCCAAGAAGGACAGCAATCTGGCAGTCATGCTCCACCTGCTCCCCCTTCTGCAGCATACTGCCAGGTTTGCTCCAGTGATGATGAGGTCACTGACTCAACATGGGTGCCTGATAGGAGAGAGGAGGAGGAGGAGGAGGCACATCACCAATGAGGCAGGATGCCTTCCAGGGGCCAGCCTAAGGGCAGCACACAGACTGCATCACACCCCAAAGCTCCGCATGTGCAGGGTGCTGCTGTCTCTGCGCGTTATTCCAAAAGTTCTTTGGTGTGGGCCTTTTTTGAGATGAGTGCATCAGATCGCACCGCTGCTATTTGCAACATATGTCTCAAGCTTATCTCGCGTGGCCAAAACATCTCCCGCTTGGGCACCACATGCTTGACCAGACATATGTTGACCTGCCATGCAGTTTGTTGGCAAGCGTATCTAAAAGACCCACACCAAAGAACAAAGAGGACCTCTCCTTGCTCCTCATCAGCTGAGATCTCCAACTCGTCTATACCTTCAGTCCTCTCTGAGACCTGCACTGAGAGGAATGAAGGTGTAGAATTAGGTGTGTCACAGCCAAGTACTTGTGGGCAATCTGTTTTTCGGTACACCGACATCAGATTGTACCAGGCAAATTTCTCTACCCCAGCTGCTGCACCGTCGAAAGAAGTTCGCTCCCAGCCATCCACATGCCCATGACGAATGCTAGCTTGGCAAAATTGCTAGCACTTCAACTGCTGCCTGTTCAGTTGGTAGACTCTGCCCCTTCCGTGAGTTTGTGGAATGTGTGGTTCCTCAGTGGCAGGTACCTAAACACACTTTTTCTCACAGAAGGCGATTCTGGCTCTCTACTGGCATGTGGAAGGCAATGTCCATGCCTCGCTGGACAGGGCAGTCAGCGGTAAGGTGCATATTACCGCTTACTCATGGTCCAGCAGGCTGACTCTGCTGGCAGCTGGGAAGGATGCAGGACAAGGTGCAGTAGTGTTGGAGGTTGTTCCGCCACCACGCCTCCAAAATGCCACTACTAATGATTGTGACACACCTCTCTCCTCCACCCCTCCTCTTCTTCTTCCTCCATGGCCTCTTCCTGTGCTTTGTCCTTGGAACCAGCGGTGCTCCGTAGCCGTTCAAGGGGCTACGCAAGTATGCAGGCCAAAAGATGCCATGCGGTGCTTGTGCTGGTGTGCTTGGGGGACAGGAGCCACACTGGGGCAGAGGTTCCATCAGCTCTGCAGGGGCAGGTTCAGAGGTGGTTGATGCCACGCCAACTTAAGGCAGGAATGGTGGTTTGCGACAATGGCACCAACCTCCTCTCTGCCCTCCGACAGGAACAAATGACCCATGTGCCCTGTTTGGCTCATGTCCTTAACTTGGTGGTGCAGCAGTTCTTGGACAGGTACCCGGGCTTACAGGATGTCCTGAGGCAGGCCAGGAAAATCTGTGTGCATTTATGCCGGTCATATAATGTCAGTGCTTGGCTGGCAGACCTCCAAAAGGAGTTTAACCTGCCCAAGAACCGCCTAATCTGTGACATGCCCAGCAGGTGGAACTCAATGTTGGCCATTCTGCAGCGGCTGTACACGCAGCAGAGGGCCATCAATGAGTACCTGTGCGACTATGGCACCAGGACAGGGTCAGGGGAACTTGTTTTTTTTCCCCATGCCAGTGGGCCATGATCAGGGATGCATGCACTGTCCTGTCACCATTTGAGGAGGCCACGAGGGTGGTGAGCAATGACAGTGCATGCATCAGTGACACTGTCCCCCTTGTCCACCTGTTGGAGCACACACTGCGTGGAATAATGGACAGGGCACTTGAGGCAGAACAGAGGCAGGAAGAGGAGGACTTCCTTAGCTCTCAAGGTCCCCTTTACCCAGACAGTGTTCCTGCGTGCCCGCCGATCACACAGGAAGAGGAGGAGAAGGATTGTGTCAGTATGGAGGTGGAGCCTGGCACTCAGCATCAGCAGCAGTCTTTAAGGGATCAGTCCCAAGAAACACATGGTCTTGTACGTGGCCGGGAGGAGGTGGCTGCAGACCATGTCATCCTTAGTGACCCAGAGAACTCTGGACCGAATGCCTCAGCAAACCTAGGCTGCATGGCCTTCCTGATCCTGCAAAGCCTGCGTAAGGATCCTTGTATTGATGGTATCAAGGAGAAGGACCAATACTGGCTTTCAACCCTCCTTGATCCACATTACAAGGGTAAGGTTGTGGACCTTAAATGCCATCACAGAGGGAGCAGAGGATGAAACATCTTCGGGAGGCCTTGCAGAAAGGTCTGTGCAACGCGTTCCCAGAGACTGGGAGGTTACAAACTCCTGTTTCTGGACAACGTGTTGCTGAGGCTTCGGTCAGTCAAAGAAGGAGTGGTGGAGAAGGTGGACGTCTGACCAATGCGTTCAGACAATTTTTTAGTCCGCAGCCCCAAGGTATGATCGGTTCCAGCAACCATCGCCAGCGTCTGTTTTACATGGTGCAGGAATACCTAGGGGCAAGATCTGACTTGGACACCTTTCCCACCGAAAATTCTCTTGGTTACTGGGTCTTGAGGATGGATCACAGGCCAGAGCTTGCACGGTATGCAATTGAGCTACTGGCCTGTCCTGCATCCAGCGTTCTTTCGGAACGCACATTCAGTGTTGCTGGAGGCTTTGTAATGATCACAGGGTGCGTCTGTCCACCGACTCGGTCGATTGACTGACCTTCATAAAAATGAATCAGTCTTGGATCACCACCAGCTACCAAGCACCTGATGCTGATGTAACCGAATAATATTTTTGAAATCTCAGATCCCTTCAAAGACTGCCATGCTGATGAGTGACTATCCTGAGTAATTATCCTCTTCCTCCTCAATGATCACGCTGATAGCTTGTAAGAACATTTTTGGTTCTGGGTGCCGCCACCAGTGCCTAAGGCCCAATTTTTTAGCCCCTGTTTAACAGGAGTGTGTAATTACAATTTTTGATCCAATACTTTGCAGCAGGGCTCGTTCCTGTGTTCCAACTAGAGTATCTGTGAGGGGTTGCAGTGTTGTGGCACAACCACCAGTACCTAAGGCCCAATATTTCAGCCCCTATTTAACAGGGGCGTGTAATTACAATTTTTGATGCAATACTTTGCAGCAGGGCTCGTTTCTGCGTTCCAACTATAGTATCTGTGAGGGGTTGCAGTGTTGTGGCACCAGCACCAGTGCCTAAGGCCCAATTTTTTAGCCCCTGTTTAACAGGGGTGTGTAATTACAATTTTTGATGCAATACTTTGCAGCAGGGCTCGTTCCTACTTTCCAACTAGAGTAGCTATGAGCGGTTGCAGTGTTGTGGCACCAGCACTAGTGCCTAAGGCCCAATTTTTCAGCCCCTGTTCAACAGGGGCATGTAATTACAATTCTTGATCTAATATTTCACAGCAGGGCCCTGTGAGGGCTTACAGTGTTGTGGCCACAACAACACCTAAGGCCCAAATTTCTGCTGAGTATATAGGGCAGGCCCCTACTTTCAAACATCCAACTTACAAACGACTCCTACTTGCAAACGGAAGGAGACAACAGGAAGTGAGATGAAATCTACCCCTAGGAAGGGAAATTTTCTCCTGTAAAAGTTAATATGGGAAAAACATTTCTCCTTTCCACTGATGCTTTATCACCAATCCTTGTTTCACAAAAAACCCCAAATTTTCAAAAAACATTTGTCATTGGAACAAAAAGTGAGGTGAAATCTTCTGAAGAGGAGCACAGACAGCAAAACAAATGTCACAGGGGTGATAACCCTTCCCTATTTTTTCCAAAAAGCTTAAAATAGATTTTTTGGCTGGAGCTAAACACATTAAAAATTTACCAGTTCAAAATTACAAACAGATTCTACTTAACAACAAACCTACAGTCCCTTTCTTGTTTGCACCGCCTGTATACTGCTGTTCAGAGTATATAGGGCCTGGTGGCCCCACACCTTTCCTTTTTTTAATTTGGGTGTGGGGTTCCCCTTAATATCCATACAAGACCCAAAGGGCCTGGTAATGGACTGGGGGGTATCAATTGCTGTTTGTCTCACTGATTTTCATCCATATTGCCAGGACCCAACATTACATTAAAGCCGCAAGCAGTTTTAAATTACTTTTTTTCCTTTAAAAATGACATTTTGTGCAGGGACTGTTCTAAGCATGGGAAACACGCACCTCTTTACAGGCATACTATAGACACCCCCCAGGTACGATATTTAAAGGAATATTTCACTTTTTTTTTTCTTTTACTTGAAGCATCATTAAAATCACTGCTCCCGAAAAAACGGCCGTTTTTAAAAGTTTTTTTGCATTGATACAAACCCTTTTAGGACAATACCATGCAAATTATCCTTTAGAATGAGCACTTCTGATTTTGAATGTTCGAGTCCCATAGACGTCAATGGGGTTCTAACGTTCGTGCAAATTTTCGGTCCGTTCGCAGATTCTGGTGCGAACCGAACCGGGGGGTGTTCGGCTCATCCCTAGCTGTGGACATACTACAGGAGACGGTCATAGGCTGTGGACATACTACAGGAGACTGTCAAAGACTGTGGACATACTACAGGAGACGGTCATAGACTGTGGACATGCTACATGAGACGGTCAGAGACTGTGGACATACTACAGGAGATGATCAGAGGCTGCGGACATACTTCAGGTGTCATGAACCTTGGAATACTGGATTCGATTAGCACATAGCTGTAGTTCGAATCCCGGAGCATTGGATGATCGAATCATCAGATGTTGCGATCTGCAATCTGATTCTATAGCCACAGAGGAGTGTCGGGAGAGTGGAACCAAGCGAGCAGGGGCTCGTTACATTGGTTGGCAGCTGTGGGATTTGCTCTCCAGTTACTGGGACACTCCAAACCACCACAGTGAATGGCCAGCTATGCAGACTTGCTTGAGAGCCGTGGAGGGACCAGTGGGACAAAGAACAAGGCCACCCTGATCATTGAGCTAGCCAAGATGGATCAGAGGGATGGTGATGCGGTACCCCGGTCAGTTGAAGACTTGTATCAGCAACAAGTTCGAGAGCAGTTGGCATATATGGTGCTAACCCATCAGAGACTGCCATACAGAATGCCATTAGAGACATCCAGCTGCAGGATGAGCGACAAGAGAGGGAACTAGAGCGGCAACATGAGCGGAGAATGGCAGAAATACGGCAATCGGAGACAACACCTAAAGATACAGCGCCTTTCCGTAAGTTGCCCTTTCGGGCGTTCAAACTATTTAAGGAAGGAGAGGAGGAAATTGAAGTGTTCCTGCAGGACTTTGAGAGACTATGACAGATACATAATGTACTGTCCCAAGATTGGGTTGCCTTACTGGCGAGTAATTTGACTGGCAGAGCAGCCGATGCATATTGGGCCCTGGAGGATGAGGACGCTAAAGATTATGACCTGGTAAAAGAAGCTCTGCTAGCCCGATTTGCCATTACACTTGAAGCCAGTTGGATTAAAGCGTTTGTAAAGGTGTTTTTTTTTTTTTTTTTAAATAACAAACATGCTATACTTACCTTCACTGTGCAGCTCGTTCTGCACAGAGTGGCCCCGAACCTCGTCTTCTGGGGTCCCTCAGCGGCTGTTTCAGCTCCTCCCCGCAAGCATTCACCACCTTAATGCGAGCTCCCTCGCACGGTGGTGAGTGCTTGCGGGCGCGCTCCCGTGATACAGCCGGCGGCTATAGCCGCTCACTGTATCACTCGGCCCCGCCCCCCGGCGCGCCGCGTCATCGGATGTGATTGACAGCAGCGCGAGCCAATGGCTGCGCTGCTTTCAATCCATCCACTGCAGCCAATCAGCGGCCAGGGTGAGCGGAGGAACAGATGTCGGGAACGCGAAGCTGACTTTCGAGGCGTCAGGTAAGTAAAACGGGGGGGCTGGGGGCGGCGGTTCTGTCAGAAGTTTTTTCACCTTAATTCATAGAATGCATTAAGGTGAAAAAATTTTTACCTTTACAACCCCTTTAAGTTTAGAGAATCCCGGAAACAAGCCAACATAACATACGTGGAGTAGGCACATCGTATGCAGCGGAACCTTAAGGGCTGGTTCCAGGGAAGCCACGCTCATACCATAGAGGACATCACCCAGCTAGTACTCTTAGAACAGTTCTTTAACCACACCCCTCCGGTAGTACGGGATTGGGTGCGAAATAAGCGACCACAGACTGTAAAGCAAGCGGCTACTTTGGCTGATGAATATCTGGACTCTCGAAGGTCAGAAGAAAGCGAGCGCTATCCACTATCTCGGCCCAGTTTATCAGCCTCTAACCCAACTTCAGTACCTCAGTGGTCTGCCTCTAGACCCCCAACCCAACCCTCCTAACGGACCGGCCAGACTGTTGCAGTCAGGGTAGCAGGGGGCAAGGTGCTACATTTACCCACCGCCTAAGTTCTCTTGGATTGGGGCTCAGGGGAGCGACAAGTGCGAGTGGGATTACTACGTGAGTTACCCGCGGAAGTACTTTTGGGGAACGATTTGGGGCATTTGACTTCCTCATATGCCCCAGAGGCCGCCATGGCCGTGACCACCCGACGTCAGAGCCAACTTCAAGGCAACTCCACTCCTATGGGGACCCAGGTAAGACCAAATCCTCCTACATTCCCCCAACTTGACAACCCTGTGTCCTGGGATTCTCCCTCCGACATTAGGCAAGAGACTCAGAATGACCCAATATTAGCTGGTTATCGGGACAGGGCGGGCAAGGATCCAGGGGGGTTGGTGGAAGACAGAATAGAGTGGGAGGGAGGGTTTCTTTATCATTACACTGAGGGAATGGGTACCGGGAAGCGACAGGGTCCCCACAAACAGCTAGTTGTACCCCAGAAATACAGACGGGAGCTATTGCGGCTGGCTCACGACATCCCCTTGACCGGACATTTAGGGATAGCTAAGACCCGGAGTTGATTGTCTCATGCGTTCTTCTGGCCCAGGTTACATGCTGAGGTGCGAGAATCCTGCCGGACCTGTGAGACTTGTCAGAAAGTAGGGAAGACAGGGGATCACCCAAAAGCCTCGCTGCAACCCCTGCCGATCATTAGAGAACCCTTTAGCCGCATAGCGGTTGATATTATAGGCCCACTGGCCCGCCCCAGTGCCACTGGGAAGAAGTATATTCTTACGGTGGTGGATTACGCCACCCGCTACCCGGAGGCCATTCCCTTATCCACTATCCAGGCTGATACAGTAGCAGATGCCTTACTGCGGGTATTCACTAGGGTAGGGTTTCCCCAGGAGATATTGTCCGATCAGGGTACCCAGTTCACAGCTGAGCTGATGCTGCAGCTCTGGCGTCTCTGTGAGATTAAACCCCTCCAGAGCGCCCCCTACCACCCTCAGACTAACGGGCTGTGTGAGAGATTTAACAGGACCCTGAAGCAGCTGCTTCAGGCCTTCGTGGAGAGTAGGAAGGATTGGGAGAAATATTTTCCCCATCTACTGTTCGCCTATAGAGAGGTACCCCAAGAGTCCACGGGGTTTTCCCCATTTGAGCTGTTGTATGGGTGAAGGGTTAGGGGGCCCTTAGACTTAGTGAGGGCCCAGTGGGAGGGGGTAGAGGATCCAGAAGGCCTCCCCATCCTTAGTTATGTCTTGGAACTCAGGGAGCGCCTGCGGGAACTTACCGATCTAGTCCATGAGAATATGCAATCGGCCCAGAGTCAGCAGAAGGTTTGGTATGATTGGTCTGCGCGGAATCGCACCTTTTATATCGGACAGAAAGTCCTGGTACTAAAACCCCTGAAGCAAAATAAGTTACAGGTCTCCTGGCAGGGCCCCTATCAGGTGGTAAAACAGCTGTGCGATACCACCTACGTGGTTGCCAGCTGTGCAGACACAAAAATTAAGAGGACGTTCCACATTAATATGATGAAGGCCTATCATGAGAGGACTGAGGCCATAGCCGCCATATGCGCTCCTGCCACAGGGGACTCTGAATATCTACCGATGCTGGAGCTTACCAAAATCAGTAACTGTTCCAGGGGTGTGGAAGATATACGGCTAGGAGATAGAATAGGATCCCAAGAATGAGAACAGGCCAGAGAATTACTCCAGGACCAGCAGGAGATGTTCTCCCTGGGTACACTCACATAGCTGTGCACAAGGTAGAGACCCCCGGGCAGAAGCCCCTGAGACAACCAGCCTATAGGATTGCCGGAGCAGTGCAAGAAGGGATGAGAGCGGAGATTAGGGAGATGCTCAAGTTAGGGGTGATCGAACCATCGGCAAGCCCCTGGGCTTCCCCTGTAGTATTAGTCCCAAAACAGGATGGCACAACCCAATTTTGTGTGGACTATAAGCAACTGAATGACTGTACTGTGACAGATGCCTACCCTATGCCCCGAGTGGACAAATTGCTGGACAAAATAGCTCAGGGACATTATCTGACGACTATTGACTTATGTAAGGGCTACTGGCAGATTCCCTTGGAAGCGGAAGCAATTCCAAAGTCGGCCTTCATCACCCCGTTCGGCCTTTACCAGTTTCGGGTAATGCCATTCGGGATGAAGAATGCTCCGGCTACCTTCCAGCGGATGATAGATGAACTCCTCGATGGTCTGCAAGATTTTGCATGCGCATATCTTGATGACATCGCAATCTATAGCCAGACATGGGAAGAACATCTTAGACACCTGGGAATAGTGCTAGATAGGATCCGAGCCGCTAACCTGACCCCGAAGCCAGACAAATGTAATATCAGGATGTCTGAGGTGCAAAATCTGGGACATAGAGTGGGATGTAAGAAGCAGAGGCCAGAAACTGCAAAAATCGAGGCCGTCCTAAACTGGCCAGTTCCCAGAACCAAGACCCAGGTACTTGCATTTTTAGGGACAGCAGGGTACTACCCCACTATAGTGACATAGCCAAACCCCGATGGACCTGACCAAAAAGACTCTCCCTAGACAGGTCCTGTGGTCCCCGGAGTTCGAGACAGCATTTCATCAGTTAAAAACTGCCCTAACGCAAGCTCCCATACTGGCGGAACCCAAACCTAAGAAACGCTTTGTCATTCATACAGATGCCTCCATGTTTGGACTGGGAGCCATACTAAGTCAAGCTGGCGATGGCGGGAAAGAGCCCCAGTGGCATATCTCAGCCGCAAGTTGTTACCCCGTGAAGTTGGATATGCTGCCATGGAAAAAGAGTGTTTGGCCTTAGTCTGGGCTTTAAAGAAATTGCAGCCCTATGTGTATGGACGCTCTTTTAACCTCATGACGGACCACAATCCCTTGATATGGCTTAACCGGGTGGCAGGAGAGAACAGCCGATTACTAAGGTGGAGCCTGGCTTTGCAACCGTACAATTTCACCATACAATATCGGCCAGGGCCTCAAAATGTGAATGCGGATGGGTTATCCCGGCAGACAGACCTGGAACCTTAAGACTACTTTTCCAACATCCTCGAGTTGACCCGTTCGGGGTCCCACTGTGGCTGTTGGACTGTTTCCCAGGGGGGAGTACTGTCATGAACCTTGGAATACTGGATTGTCATGAAGCTTGGAATACTGAAGTATTTCTCCTCTGATTCATAATGCTGGGACAAATACTGTTAGGAGATGCTGATGTCAATTCCAGCCACCTTTCTGTCTGTTGCCTGCTAGAATGTGTTTATTGTAAATAAGACTAGTATGGGATCTAAGAGTAATTAGATCTCCATTGTTGTTTGTGTTAATTAACTCTGTTATTGTGTGAAGAAGAGTTCTGTGTTGATTTGTGATCATTTGTTATCTGAGCTACAAGACGGCTAGTCTGGCTTAAAGGTCATGACTAAGTCATCTAGGCTGTCTAAAGGGATTAGTTAATTAGCCCATGTTAATTAGGTTTCTGGTCACAGGTGTATGTTCAGAGTAATATGAGCAGGAGGTATGCACCTCCTCTTTTACTGTATAAAAGAGCCTATATTCCTTTCAATAAAAGAGATTCCTGTTTGAACTTACATACAGCCTGCCTGGTGTTTGTTCTGGGCTATCACAACTGGATTCGATCGGCACATAGCTCGGATCCCAGAGCATTGGATGACCGAACCATCAGATGTTGCGATCTGCAATCTGATTCTAGTGTAGGGAGAGTGGAAACGAACAAGCAGGGGCTCGTTACATCAGATGACAGTCATAGGCTGCGGACATACTACAGGAAAATGTCAGAGACTGCGGACATAGTACAGGAGATGGTCATAGGCTGCAGACATACTACAGGAGACAGTCATAAGCTGCGGACATAGTACAGGAGATGGTCAGAGGCTGTGGACATACTACAGGAGATGGTCAGAGGCTGCAGACATACTACAGGAGATGATCATAGGCTGCGAACATACTACAGGAGGTGGTCAGAGACTGCGGACATACTACAGGAGATGGTCATAGGCTGCGGGCATACTTCAGGAGACAGTCAGAGACTGCGGACATACTACAGGAGACGGTCATACGCTGCGGACATACTAGAGGAGACGGTCATAGGCTGCGGACATACTACAGCAGACTGTCAGAGACTGCGGACATACTACATGAGACAGTCAGAGACTGTGGACATACTACAGGAGACAATCATAGGCTGCGGATATACTACAGGAAACAGTCAGAGATTGCGGACATACTACAGGAGACGGTCATAAGCTGCGGACATACTACAGGAGACGGTCAGAGACTGTGGCCATACTACAGGAGACAGTCATAGGCTGTGGACATAATACAGGAGATGGTCATAGGCTGCGGACATACTACAGGAGATGGGTCAGAGGCTGCGGACATACTACAGGAAACAGTCATAGGCTGCGGACATACTACAGGAGAGGGTCAGAGGCTGCAGACATACTACAGGAGATGGTCAGAGGCTGCAGACATACTACAGGAGACGGTCATAGGCTGTGGACATACTACAGGAGACGGTCAGAGACTGCGGACATACCAAAGGAGACGGTCATAGACTGCGGACATACTACATGAGACGGTCAACGACTGTGGACATACTACATGAGACGGTCAGAGACTGTGGACATGCTACAGGAGACGATCATAGGCTGTGGACATACTACAGGAGACGGTCAGAGACTGTGCCATACTACAGGAGACGGTCATAGGCTGTGGACATACTACAGGAGACGGTCAGAGACTGTGGAAATACTACAGGAGACGGTCAGAGACTGTGGACATACTACATGAGACGGTCAGAGACTGTGGACATGCTACAGGAGACGATCATAGGCTGCGGATATACTACAGGAAACAGTCAGAGATTGCGGACATACTACAGGAGACGGTCATAAGCTGTGGACATACTACAGGAGACGGTCAGAGACTGTGGCCATGCTACAGGAGATGGTCATAGGCTGTGGACATACTACAGGAGACAGTCAGAGACTGCGGACATACTACAGGAGATGGTCAGAGGCTGCGGACATACTACAGGAGATGGTCAGAGGCTGCGGACATACTACAGGAAACAGTCATAGGCTGTGGACATACTACAGGAGACGGTCAGAGGCTTCAGACATACTACAGGAGATGGTCAGAGGCTGCAGATATACTACAGGAGACGGTCATAGGCTGCGGACATACTACAGGAGACGGTCACAGACTGCGGACATACTACAGGAGACGGTCATAGGCTGCGGACATACTACAGGAGACGGTCAGAGACTGCGGACATACTACAGGAGTGGGTCATAGGCTGCGGACATACTACAGGAGATGGTCATAGGCTGCGGACATACAACAGGAGACTGTCAGAGACTCTGGACATACCAAAGGAGACGGTCACAGACTGCGGACATACTACATGAGATGGTCAGAGACTGTGGACATACTACAGGAGATGATCAGAGGCTGCGGACATACTACAGGAAATGGTCATAGGCTGCGGACATACTACAGGAGACGGTCAGAGACTGCGGACATACTACAGGAGACGGCCATAGGCTGCGGACATACTACAGGAGACGGTCAAAGACTGTGGACATACTACAGGAGACGATCATAGGCTGCGGACATACTACAGGAGATGGTCAGAGACTGCGGCCATACTACAGGAGACGGTCATAGGCTGTGGACATACTACAGGAGACGGTCAGAGGCTGCGGACATACTACAGGAGACGGTCATAGGCTGCGGACATACTACAGGAGACAGTCATAGGCTGTAGACATACTACAGGAGATGGTCATAGGCTGTGGACATACTACAGGAGATGGTCAGAGGCTGTGGACATACTACAGGAGACGGTCATAGGCTGCAGACATACTACAGGAGACAGTCAGAGACTGCAGACATACTACAGGAGACGGTCATAGGCTGCGGACATACTACAGGAGATGGTCATAGGCTGCAGACATACTATGGGAGACTGTCAGAGACTGCGGACAAACTACAGGAGACGGTCAAAGACTGCGGACATACTACATGAGACGGTCAGAGACTTGGACATACTACAGGAGATGATCAGAGGCTGCGGACATACTACAGGAGATGGTCAGAGGCTGCGGACATACCACAGGAGACTGTCAGAGACTGCGGACATACTACAGGAGACGGTCATAGACTGCGGACATACTGTATGAGACGGTCAGAGACTGTGGACATACTACAGGGGACAGTCATAGGCTGCGGACATACTACAGGAGACGGTCAGAGGCTGTGGACATACTACAGGAAACAGTCATAGGCTGCGGACATACTACAGGAGATGGTCAGAGGCTGCAGACATACTACAGGAGACAGTCATAGACTGCGGACATACTGCATGAGACGGTCAGAGACTGTGGACATACTACAGGAGACAGTCAGAGACTGTGGACATACTACAGGAGACGGTCAGAGGCTGTGGACATACTACAGGAAACAGTTATAGGCTGCGGACATACTACAGGAGACGGTCAGAGGCTGCAGACATACTACAGGAGATGGTCAGAGGCTGCAGACATACTACAGGAGATGGTCATAGGCTGCAGACATACTACAGGAGACAGTCAGAGACTGCAGACATACTACAGGAGACGGTCAGAGACTGCAGACATAGTACAGGAGATGGTCATAGGCTGCAGACATACTACAGGAGACGGTCATAGGCTGCGGACATACTTCAGGAGACAGTCAGAGACTGCGGACATACTACAGGAGACGGTCATACGCTGCGGACATTCTACAGGAGACGGTCATAGGCTGCGGACATACTACAGGAGACTGTCAGAGACTGCGGACATGCTACAGGAGATGGTAATAGGCTGCGGACATGCTACAGGAGATGGTCAGAGGCTGTGGACATACTACAGGAGACGGTCAGAGGCTGTGGACATACTACAGGAGATGGTCAGAGGCTGCAGACATACTACAGGAGATGGTCATAGGCTGCAGACATACTACAGGAGACGGTCAGAGACTGCGGACATACTACAGGAGATGGTCATAGGCTGCGGACATACTTCAGGAGACAGTCAGAGACTGCGGACATACTACAGGAGACGGTCATACGCTGTGGACATTCTACAGGAAACGGTCATAGGCTGCGGACATACTACAGGAGACTGTCAGAGACTGCGGACATACTACAGGGGACAGTCATAGGCTGCGGACATACTACAGGAGACGGTCAGAGGCTGTGGACATACTACAGGAAACAGTCATAGGCTGCGGACATACTACAGGAGACGGTCAGAGGCTGCAGACATACTACAGGAGATGGTCAGAGGCTGCAGACATACTACAGGAGACAGTCATAGACTGCGGACATACTGCATGAGACGGTCAGAGACTGTGGACATACTACAGGAGACGGTCAGAGACTGTGGACATACTACAGGAGACGGTCAGAGGCTGTGGACATACTACAGGAAACAGTTATAGGCTGCGGACATACTACAGGAGACGGTCAGAGGCTGCAGACATACTACAGGAGATGGTCAGAGGCTGCAGACATACTACAGGAGATGGTCATAGGCTGCAGACATACTACAGGAGACAGTCAGAGACTGCAGACATACTACAGGAGACGGTCAGAGACTGCAGACATACTACAGGAGATGGTCATAGGCTGCAGACATACTACAGGAGACTGTCAGAGACTGCGGACAAACTACAGGAGACGGTCATAGACTGCGGACATACTACATGAGACTGTCAGAGACTTGGACATACTACAGGAGATGATCAGAGGCTGCGGACATACTACAGGAGATGGTCAGAGGCTGCGGACATACCACAGGAAACTGTCAGAGACTGCGGACATACTACAGGAGATGGTCATAGACTGCAGACATACTGCATGAGACGGTTAGAGACTGTGGACATACTACAGGGGACAGTCATAGGCTGCGGACATACTACAGGAGACGGTCAGAGACTGCGGCCATACTACAGGAAACCAGCATAGGCTGTGGACATACTACAGGAGATGGTCAGAGACTGCGGACATACTACAGGAGATGGTCAGAGGCTGCAGGCATACTACAGGAGATGGTCAGAGGCTGCGGACATACTACAGGAGACGGTGAGAGACTGCGGCCATACTACAGGAGACCAGCATAGGCTGTGGACATACTACAGGAGATGGTCAGAGGCTGCAGACATACTACAGGAGATGGTCAGAGGCTGCAGGCATACTACAGGAGATGGTCAGAGGCTGCGGACATACTACATGAGACGGTGAGAGACTGCGGACATACTGCATGAGACGGTCAGAGACTGTGGACATACTACAGGAAACAGTCATAGGCTGCGGACATACTACAGGAGACGGTCAGAGGCTGTGGACATACTACAGGAAACAGTCATAGGCTGCGGACATACTACAGGAGACGGTCAGAGGCTGCAGACATACTACAGGAGATGGTCAGAGGCTGCAGACATACTACAGGAGACAGTCATAGACTGCGGACATACTGCATGAGACGGTCAGAGACTGTGGACATACTACAGGAAACAGTCATAGGCTGCGGACATACTACAGGAGACGGTCAGAGGCTGTGGACATACTACAGGAAACAGTCATAGGCTGCGGACATACTACAGGAGACGGTCAGGAGCTGCAGACATACTACAGGAGATGGTCAGAGGCTGCAGACATACTACAGGAGACAGTCATAGACTGCGGACATACTGCATGAGACGGTCAGAGACTGTGGACATACTACAGGAGACGGTCAGAGGCCGTGGACATACTACAGGAAACAGTCATAGGCTGCGGACATACTACAGGAGACGGTCAGAGGCTGCAGACATACTACAGGAGATGGTCAGAGGCTGTGGACATACTACAGGAGATGGTCAGAGCCTGCGGATTTACTACAGGAGACGGTCAGAGGCTGTGGACATACTACAGGAGATGGTCAGAGGCTGCAGACATACTACAGGAGATGGTCATAGGCTGCAGACATACTACAGGAGACGGTCAAAGACTGCGGACATACTACAGGAGACGGTCATAGGCTGCGGACATACTTCAGGAGACAGTCAGAGACTGCGGACATACTACAGGAGACGGTCATACGCTGCGGACATTCTACAGGAGACGTTCATAGGCTGCGGACATACTACAGGAGACTGTCAGAGACTGCGGACATGCTACAGGAGATGGTCATAGACTGCGGACATACTACAGGAGACAGTAATAGGCTGCGGACATACTACAGGAGATGGTCAGAGGCTGTGGACATACTACAGGAGACGGTCAGAGGCTGTGGACATACTACAGGAGATGGTCAGAGGCTGCAGACATACTACAGGAGATGGTCATAGGCTGCAGACATACTACAGGAGACGGTCAGAGACTGCGGACATACTACAGGAGATGGTCATAGGCTGCGGACATACTTCAGGAGACAGTCAGAGACTGCGGACATACTACAGGAGACGGTCATACGCTGCGGACATTCTACAGGAAACGGTCATAGGCTGCGGACATACTACAGGAGACTGTCAGAGACTGCGGACATGCTACAGGAGATGGTCATAGACTGCGGACATACTACAGGAGACAGTAATAGGCTGCGGACATACTACAGGAGATGGTCAGAGGCTGTGGACATACTACAGGAGACGGTCATAGGCTGCAGACATACTACAGGAGACAGTCAGAGACTGCAGACATACTACAGGAGACGGTCATAGGCTGCGGACATACTACAGGAGATGGTCATAGGCTGCAGACATACTATGGGAGACTGTCAGAGACTGCGGACAAACTACAGGAGACGGTCAAAGACTGCGGACATACTACATGAGACGGTCAGAGACTTGGACATACTACAGGAGATGATCAGAGGCTGCGGACATACTACAGGAGATGGTCAGAGGCTGCGGACATACCACAGGAGACTGTCAGAGACTGCGGACATACTACAGGAGACGGTCATAGACTGCGGACATACTGTATGAGACGGTCAGAGACTGTAGACATACTACAGGGGACAGTCATAGGCTGCGGACATACTACAGGAGACGGTCAGAGGCTGTGGACATACTACAGGAAACAGTCATAGGCTGCGGACATACTACAGGAGATGGTCAGAGGCTGCAGACATACTACAGGAGACAGTCATAGACTGCGGACATACTGCATGAGACGGTCAGAGACTGTGGACATACTACAGGAGACAGTCAGAGACTGTGGACATACTACAGGAGACGGTCAGAGGCTGTGGACATACTACAGGAAACAGTTATAGGCTGCGGACATACTACAGGAGACGGTCAGAGGCTGCAGACATACTACAGGAGATGGTCAGAGGCTGCAGACATACTACAGGAGATGGTCATAGGCTGCAGACATACTACAGGAGACAGTCAGAGACTGCAGACATACTACAGGAGACGGTCAGAGACTGCAGACATAGTACAGGAGATGGTCATAGGCTGCAGACATACTACAGGAGACGGTCATAGGCTGCGGACATACTTCAGGAGACAGTCAGAGACTGCGGACATACTACAGGAGACGGTCATACGCTGCGGACATTCTACAGGAGACGGTCATAGGCTGCGGACATACTACAGGAGACTGTCAGAGACTGCGGACATGCTACAGGAGATGGTAATAGGCTGCGGACATGCTACAGGAGATGGTCAGAGGCTGTGGACATACTACAGGAGACGGTCAGAGGCTGTGGACATACTACAGGAGATGGTCAGAGGCTGCAGACATACTACAGGAGATGGTCATAGGCTGCAGACATACTACAGGAGACGGTCAGAGACTGCGGACATACTACAGGAGATGGTCATAGGCTGCGGACATACTTCAGGAGACAGTCAGAGACTGCGGACATACTACAGGAGACGGTCATACGCTGTGGACATTCTACAGGAAACGGTCATAGGCTGCGGACATACTACAGGAGACTGTCAGAGACTGCGGACATGCTACAGGAGATGGTCATAGACTGCGGACATACTACAGGAGACAGTAATAGGCTGCGGACATACTACAGGAGATGGTCAGAGGCTGTGGACATACTACAGGAGACAGTCAGAGGCTGTGGACATACTACAGGAAACACTCATAGGCTGCAGACATACTACAGGAGACGGTCATAGGCTGCAGACATACTACAGGAGACAGTCAGAGACTGCAGACATACTACAGGAGACGGTCATAGACTGCGGACATACTACAGGAGATGGTCATAGGCTGCAGACATACTATGGGAGACTGTCAGAGACTGCGGACAGACTACAGGAGACGGTCAGAGGCTGTGGACATACTACAGGAAACAGTCATAGGCTGCAGACATACTACAGGAGACGGTCATAGGCTGCAGACATACTACAGGAGACAGTCAGAGACTGCAGACATACTACAGGAGACGGTCATAGGCTGCGGACATACTACAGGAGATGGTCATAGGCTGCAGACATACTATGGGAGACTGTCAGAGACTGCGGACAAACTACAGGAGACGGTCAAAGACTGCGGACATACTACATGAGACGGTCAGAGACTTGGACATACTACAGGAGATGATCAGAGGCTGCGGACATACTACAGGAGACGGTCAGAGGCTGCGGACATACCACAGGAGACTGTCAGAGACTGCGGACATACTACAGGAGACGGTCATAGACTGCGGACATACTGTATGAGACGGTCAGAGACTGTGGACATACTACAGGGGACAGTCATAGGCTGCGGACATACTACAGGAGACGGTCAGAGGCTGTGGACATACTACAGGAAACAGTCATAGGCTGCGGACATACTACAGGAGACGGTCAGAGGCTGCAGACATACTACAGGAGATGGTCAGAGGCTGCAGACATACTACAGGAGACAGTCATAGACTGCGGACATACTGCATGAGACGGTCAGAGACTGTGGACATACTACAGGAGACGGTCAGAGACTGTGGACATACTACAGGAGACGGTCAGAGGCTGTGGACATACTACAGGAAACAGTTATAGGCTGCGGACATACTACAGGAGACGGTCAGAGGCTGCAGACATACTACAGGAGATGGTCAGAGGCTGCAGACATACTACAGGAGATGGTCATAGGCTGCAGACATACTACAGGAGACAGTCAGAGACTGCAGACATACTACAGGAGACGGTCAGAGACTGCAGACATACTACAGGAGATGGTCATAGGCTGCAGACATACTACAGGAGACTGTCAGAGACTGCGGACAAACTACAGGAGACGGTCATAGACTGCGGACATACTACATGAGACTGTCAGAGACTTGGACATACTACAGGAGATGATCAGAGGCTGCGGACATACTACAGGAGATGGTCAGAGGCTGCGGACATACCACAGGAAACTGTCAGAGACTGCGGACATACTACAGGAGATGGTCATAGACTGCAGACATACTGCATGAGACGGTTAGAGACTGTGGACATACTACAGGGGACAGTCATAGGCTGCGGACATACTACAGGAGACGGTCAGAGACTGCGGCCATACTACAGGAAACCAGCATAGGCTGTGGACATACTACAGGAGATGGTCAGAGACTGCGGACATACTACAGGAGATGGTCAGAGGCTGCAGGCATACTACAGGAGATGGTCAGAGGCTGCGGACATACTACAGGAGACGGTGAGAGACTGCGGCCATACTACAGGAGACCAGCATAGGCTGTGGACATACTACAGGAGATGGTCAGAGGCTGCAGACATACTACAGGAGATGGTCAGAGGCTGCAGGCATACTACAGGAGATGGTCAGAGGCTGCGGACATACTACATGAGACGGTGAGAGACTGCGGACATACTGCATGAGACGGTCAGAGACTGTGGACATACTACAGGAAACAGTCATAGGCTGCGGACATACTACAGGAGACGGTCAGAGGCTGTGGACATACTACAGGAAACAGTCATAGGCTGCGGATATACTACAGGAGACGGTCAGAGGCTGCAGACATACTACAGGAGATGGTCAGAGGCTGCAGACATACTACAGGAGACAGTCATAGACTGCGGACATACTGCATGAGACGGTCAGAGACTGTGGACATACTACAGGAAACAGTCATAGGCTGCGGACATACTACAGGAGACGGTCAGAGGCTGTGGACATACTACAGGAAACAGTCATAGGCTGCGGACATACTACAGGAGACGGTCAGAGGCTGCAGACATACTACAGGAGATGGTCAGAGGCTGCAGACATACTACAGGAGACAGTCATAGACTGCGGACATACTGCATGAGACGGTCAGAGACTGTGGACATACTACAGGAGACGGTCAGAGGCCGTGGACATACTACAGGAAACAGTCATAGGCTGCGGACATACTACAGGAGACGGTCAGAGGCTGCAGACATACTACAGGAGATGGTCAGAGGCTGCAGACATACTACAGGAGATGGTCATAGGCTGCAGACATACTACAGGAGACAGTCAGAGACTGCAGACATACTACAGGAGACGGTCAGAGACTGCAGACATACTACAGGAGACGGTCATAGGCTGCGGACATACTACAGGAGATGGTCATAGGCTGCAGACATACTACAGGAGACTGTCAGAGACTGCGGACAAACTACAGGAGACGGTCATAGACTGCGGACATACTACATTAGACTGTCAGAGACTTGGACATACTACAGGAGATGATCAGAGGCTGTGGACATACTACAGGAGACGGTCAGAGGCTGCGGACATACCACAGGAGACTGTCAGAGACTGCGGACATACTACAGGAGATGGTCATAGACTGCAGACATACTGCATGAGACGGTCAGAGACTGTGGACATACTACAGGGGACAGTCATAGGCTGCGGACATACTACAGGAGACGGTCAGAGGCTGTGGACATACTACAGGAAACAGTCATAGGCTGCGGACATACTGTATGAGACGGTCAGAGACTGTGGACATACTACAGGGGACAGTCATAGGCTGCGGACATACTACAGGAGACGGTCAGAGGCTGTGGACATACTACAGGAAACAGTCATAGGCTGCGGACATACTACAGGAGACGGTCAGAGGCTGCAGACATACTACAGGAGATGGTCAGAGGCTGCAGACATACTACAGGAGACAGTCATAGACTGCGGACATACTGCATGAGACGGTCAGAGACTGTGGACATACTACAGGAGACGGTCAGAGACTGTGGACATACTACAGGAGACGGTCAGAGGCTGTGGACATACTACAGGAAACAGTTATAGGCTGCGGACATACTACAGGAGACGGTCAGAGGCTGCAGACATACTACAGGAGATGGTCAGAGGCTGCAGACATACTACAGGAGATGGTCATAGGCTGCAGACATACTACAGGAGACAGTCAGAGACTGCAGACATACTACAGGAGACGGTCAGAGACTGCAGACATACTACAGGAGATGGTCATAGGCTGCAGACATACTACAGGAGACTGTCAGAGACTGCGGACAAACTACAGGAGACGGTCATAGACTGCGGACATACTACATGAGACTGTCAGAGACTTGGACATACTACAGGAGATGATCAGAGGCTGCGGACATACTACAGGAGATGGTCAGAGGCTGCGGACATACCACAGGAAACTGTCAGAGACTGCGGACATACTACAGGAGATGGTCATAGACTGCAGACATACTGCATGAGACGGTCAGAGACTGTGGACATACTACAGGGGACAGTCATAGGCTGCGGACATACTACAGGAGACGGTCAGAGACTGCGGCCATACTACAGGAAACCAGCATAGGCTGTGGACATACTACAGGAGATGGTCAGAGACTGCGGACATACTACAGGAGATGGTCAGAGGCTGCAGGCATACTACAGGAGATGGTCAGAGGCTGCGGACATACTACAGGAGACGGTGAGAGACTGCGGCCATACTACAGGAGACCAGCATAGGCTGTGGACATACTACAGGAGATGGTCAGAGGCTGCAGACATACTACAGGAGATGGTCAGAGGCTGCAGGCATACTACAGGAGATGGTCAGAGGCTGCGGACATACTACATGAGACGGTGAGAGACTGCGGACATACTGCATGAGACGGTCAGAGACTGTGGACATACTACAGGAAACAGTCATAGGCTGCGGACATACTACAGGAGACGGTCAGAGGCTGTGGACATACTACAGGAAACAGTCATAGGCTGCGGATATACTACAGGAGACGGTCAGAGGCTGCAGACATACTACAGGAGATGGTCAGAGGCTGCAGACATACTACAGGAGACAGTCATAGACTGCGGACATACTGCATGAGACGGTCAGAGACTGTGGACATACTACAGGAAACAGTCATAGGCTGCGGACATACTACAGGAGACGGTCAGGAGCTGCAGACATACTACAGGAGATGGTCAGAGGCTGCAGACATACTACAGGAGACAGTCATAGACTGCGGACATACTGCATGAGACGGTCAGAGACTGTGGACATACTACAGGAGACGGTCAGAGGCCGTGGACATACTACAGGAAACAGTCATAGGCTGCGGACATACTACAGGAGACGGTCAGAGGCTGCAGACATACTACAGGAGATGGTCAGAGGCTGTGGACATACTACAGGAGATGGTCAGAGCCTGCGGATTTACTACAGGAGACGGTCAGAGGCTGTGGACATACTACAGGAGATGGTCAGAGGCTGCAGACATACTACAGGAGATGGTCATAGGCTGCAGACATACTACAGGAGACGGTCAAAGACTGCGGACATACTACAGGAGACGGTCATAGGCTGCGGACATACTTCAGGAGACAGTCAGAGACTGCGGACATACTACAGGAGACGGTCATACGCTGCGGACATTCTACAGGAGACGTTCATAGGCTGCGGACATACTACAGGAGACTGTCAGAGACTGCGGACATGCTACAGGAGATGGTCATAGACTGCGGACATACTACAGGAGACAGTAATAGGCTGCGGACATACTACAGGAGATGGTCAGAGGCTGTGGACATACTACAGGAGACGGTCAGAGGCTGTGGACATACTACAGGAGATGGTCAGAGGCTGCAGACATACTACAGGAGATGGTCATAGGCTGCAGACATACTACAGGAGACGGTCAGAGACTGCGGACATACTACAGGAGATGGTCATAGGCTGCGGACATACTTCAGGAGACAGTCAGAGACTGCGGACATACTACAGGAGACGGTCATACGCTGCGGACATTCTACAGGAAACGGTCATAGGCTGCGGACATACTACAGGAGACTGTCAGAGACTGCGGACATGCTACAGGAGATGGTCATAGACTGCGGACATACTACAGGAGACAGTAATAGGCTGCGGACATACTACAGGAGATGGTCAGAGGCTGTGGACATACTACAGGAGACGGTCATAGGCTGCAGACATACTACAGGAGACAGTCAGAGACTGCAGACATACTACAGGAGACGGTCATAGGCTGCGGACATACTACAGGAGATGGTCATAGGCTGCAGACATACTATGGGAGACTGTCAGAGACTGCGGACAAACTACAGGAGACGGTCAAAGACTGCGGACATACTACATGAGACGGTCAGAGACTTGGACATACTACAGGAGATGATCAGAGGCTGCGGACATACTACAGGAGATGGTCAGAGGCTGCGGACATACCACAGGAGACTGTCAGAGACTGCGGACATACTACAGGAGACGGTCATAGACTGCGGACATACTGTATGAGACGGTCAGAGACTGTAGACATACTACAGGGGACAGTCATAGGCTGCGGACATACTACAGGAGACGGTCAGAGGCTGTGGACATACTACAGGAAACAGTCATAGGCTGCGGACATACTACAGGAGATGGTCAGAGGCTGCAGACATACTACAGGAGACAGTCATAGACTGCGGACATACTGCATGAGACGGTCAGAGACTGTGGACATACTACAGGAGACAGTCAGAGACTGTGGACATACTACAGGAGACGGTCAGAGGCTGTGGACATACTACAGGAAACAGTTATAGGCTGCGGACATACTACAGGAGACGGTCAGAGGCTGCAGACATACTACAGGAGATGGTCAGAGGCTGCAGACATACTACAGGAGATGGTCATAGGCTGCAGACATACTACAGGAGACAGTCAGAGACTGCAGACATACTACAGGAGACGGTCAGAGACTGCAGACATAGTACAGGAGATGGTCATAGGCTGCAGACATACTACAGGAGACGGTCATAGGCTGCGGACATACTTCAGGAGACAGTCAGAGACTGCGGACATACTACAGGAGACGGTCATACGCTGCGGACATTCTACAGGAGACGGTCATAGGCTGCGGACATACTACAGGAGACTGTCAGAGACTGCGGACATGCTACAGGAGATGGTAATAGGCTGCGGACATGCTACAGGAGATGGTCAGAGGCTGTGGACATACTACAGGAGACGGTCAGAGGCTGTGGACATACTACAGGAGATGGTCAGAGGCTGCAGACATACTACAGGAGATGGTCATAGGCTGCAGACATACTACAGGAGACGGTCAGAGACTGCGGACATACTACAGGAGATGGTCATAGGCTGCGGACATACTTCAGGAGACAGTCAGAGACTGCGGACATACTACAGGAGACGGTCATACGCTGTGGACATTCTACAGGAAACGGTCATAGGCTGCGGACATACTACAGGAGACTGTCAGAGACTGCGGACATGCTACAGGAGATGGTCATAGACTGCGGACATACTACAGGAGACAGTAATAGGCTGCGGACATACTACAGGAGATGGTCAGAGGCTGTGGACATACTACAGGAGACAGTCAGAGGCTGTGGACATACTACAGGAAACACTCATAGGCTGCAGACATACTACAGGAGACGGTCATAGGCTGCAGACATACTACAGGAGACAGTCAGAGACTGCAGACATACTACAGGAGACGGTCATAGACTGCGGACATACTACAGGAGATGGTCATAGGCTGCAGACATACTATGGGAGACTGTCAGAGACTGCGGACAGACTACAGGAGACGGTCAGAGGCTGTGGACATACTACAGGAAACAGTCATAGGC
This sequence comes from Aquarana catesbeiana, assembly GCF_042186555.1. Taxonomy (NCBI): domain Eukaryota; kingdom Metazoa; phylum Chordata; class Amphibia; order Anura; family Ranidae; genus Aquarana; species Aquarana catesbeiana. The sequence continues at coordinate 436,491,594 of NC_133328.1, read as the reverse complement.
TGCAGACATACTACAGGAGACGGTCATAGGCTGCAGACATACTACAGGAGACAGTCAGAGACTGCAGACATACTACAGGAGACGGTCATAGGCTGCGGACATACTACAGGAGATGGTCATAGGCTGCAGACATACTATGGGAGACTGTCAGAGACTGCGGACAAACTACAGGAGACGGTCAAAGACTGCGGACATACTACATGAGACGGTCAGAGACTTGGACATACTACAGGAGATGATCAGAGGCTGCGGACATACTACAGGAGACGGTCAGAGGCTGCGGACATACCACAGGAGACTGTCAGAGACTGCGGACATACTACAGGAGACGGTCATAGACTGCGGACATACTGTATGAGACGGTCAGAGACTGTGGACATACTACAGGGGACAGTCATAGGCTGCGGACATACTACAGGAGACGGTCAGAGGCTGTGGACATACTACAGGAAACAGTCATAGGCTGCGGACATACTACAGGAGACGGTCAGAGGCTGCAGACATACTACAGGAGATGGTCAGAGGCTGCAGACATACTACAGGAGACAGTCATAGACTGCGGACATACTGCATGAGACGGTCAGAGACTGTGGACATACTACAGGAGACGGTCAGAGACTGTGGACATACTACAGGAGACGGTCAGAGGCTGTGGACATACTACAGGAAACAGTTATAGGCTGCGGACATACTACAGGAGACGGTCAGAGGCTGCAGACATACTACAGGAGATGGTCAGAGGCTGCAGACATACTACAGGAGATGGTCATAGGCTGCAGACATACTACAGGAGACAGTCAGAGACTGCAGACATACTACAGGAGACGGTCAGAGACTGCAGACATACTACAGGAGATGGTCATAGGCTGCAGACATACTACAGGAGACTGTCAGAGACTGCGGACAAACTACAGGAGACGGTCATAGACTGCGGACATACTACATGAGACTGTCAGAGACTTGGACATACTACAGGAGATGATCAGAGGCTGCGGACATACTACAGGAGATGGTCAGAGGCTGCGGACATACCACAGGAAACTGTCAGAGACTGCGGACATACTACAGGAGATGGTCATAGACTGCAGACATACTGCATGAGACGGTTAGAGACTGTGGACATACTACAGGGGACAGTCATAGGCTGCGGACATACTACAGGAGACGGTCAGAGACTGCGGCCATACTACAGGAAACCAGCATAGGCTGTGGACATACTACAGGAGATGGTCAGAGACTGCGGACATACTACAGGAGATGGTCAGAGGCTGCAGGCATACTACAGGAGATGGTCAGAGGCTGCGGACATACTACAGGAGACGGTGAGAGACTGCGGCCATACTACAGGAGACCAGCATAGGCTGTGGACATACTACAGGAGATGGTCAGAGGCTGCAGACATACTACAGGAGATGGTCAGAGGCTGCAGGCATACTACAGGAGATGGTCAGAGGCTGCGGACATACTACATGAGACGGTGAGAGACTGCGGACATACTGCATGAGACGGTCAGAGACTGTGGACATACTACAGGAAACAGTCATAGGCTGCGGACATACTACAGGAGACGGTCAGAGGCTGTGGACATACTACAGGAAACAGTCATAGGCTGCGGATATACTACAGGAGACGGTCAGAGGCTGCAGACATACTACAGGAGATGGTCAGAGGCTGCAGACATACTACAGGAGACAGTCATAGACTGCGGACATACTGCATGAGACGGTCAGAGACTGTGGACATACTACAGGAAACAGTCATAGGCTGCGGACATACTACAGGAGACGGTCAGAGGCTGTGGACATACTACAGGAAACAGTCATAGGCTGCGGACATACTACAGGAGACGGTCAGAGGCTGCAGACATACTACAGGAGATGGTCAGAGGCTGCAGACATACTACAGGAGACAGTCATAGACTGCGGACATACTGCATGAGACGGTCAGAGACTGTGGACATACTACAGGAGACGGTCAGAGGCCGTGGACATACTACAGGAAACAGTCATAGGCTGCGGACATACTACAGGAGACGGTCAGAGGCTGCAGACATACTACAGGAGATGGTCAGAGGCTGCAGACATACTACAGGAGATGGTCATAGGCTGCAGACATACTACAGGAGACAGTCAGAGACTGCAGACATACTACAGGAGACGGTCAGAGACTGCAGACATACTACAGGAGACGGTCATAGGCTGCGGACATACTACAGGAGATGGTCATAGGCTGCAGACATACTACAGGAGACTGTCAGAGACTGCGGACAAACTACAGGAGACGGTCATAGACTGCGGACATACTACATTAGACTGTCAGAGACTTGGACATACTACAGGAGATGATCAGAGGCTGTGGACATACTACAGGAGACGGTCAGAGGCTGCGGACATACCACAGGAGACTGTCAGAGACTGCGGACATACTACAGGAGATGGTCATAGACTGCAGACATACTGCATGAGACGGTCAGAGACTGTGGACATACTACAGGGGACAGTCATAGGCTGCGGACATACTACAGGAGACGGTCAGAGGCTGTGGACATACTACAGGAAACAGTCATAGGCTGCGGACATACTGTATGAGACGGTCAGAGACTGTGGACATACTACAGGGGACAGTCATAGGCTGCGGACATACTACAGGAGACGGTCAGAGGCTGTGGACATACTACAGGAAACAGTCATAGGCTGCGGACATACTACAGGAGACGGTCAGAGGCTGCAGACATACTACAGGAGATGGTCAGAGGCTGCAGACATACTACAGGAGACAGTCATAGACTGCGGACATACTGCATGAGACGGTCAGAGACTGTGGACATACTACAGGAGACGGTCAGAGACTGTGGACATACTACAGGAGACGGTCAGAGGCTGTGGACATACTACAGGAAACAGTTATAGGCTGCGGACATACTACAGGAGACGGTCAGAGGCTGCAGACATACTACAGGAGATGGTCAGAGGCTGCAGACATACTACAGGAGATGGTCATAGGCTGCAGACATACTACAGGAGACAGTCAGAGACTGCAGACATACTACAGGAGACGGTCAGAGACTGCAGACATACTACAGGAGATGGTCATAGGCTGCAGACATACTACAGGAGACTGTCAGAGACTGCGGACAAACTACAGGAGACGGTCATAGACTGCGGACATACTACATGAGACTGTCAGAGACTTGGACATACTACAGGAGATGATCAGAGGCTGCGGACATACTACAGGAGATGGTCAGAGGCTGCGGACATACCACAGGAAACTGTCAGAGACTGCGGACATACTACAGGAGATGGTCATAGACTGCAGACATACTGCATGAGACGGTCAGAGACTGTGGACATACTACAGGGGACAGTCATAGGCTGCGGACATACTACAGGAGACGGTCAGAGACTGCGGCCATACTACAGGAAACCAGCATAGGCTGTGGACATACTACAGGAGATGGTCAGAGACTGCGGACATACTACAGGAGATGGTCAGAGGCTGCAGGCATACTACAGGAGATGGTCAGAGGCTGCGGACATACTACAGGAGACGGTGAGAGACTGCGGCCATACTACAGGAGACCAGCATAGGCTGTGGACATACTACAGGAGATGGTCAGAGGCTGCAGACATACTACAGGAGATGGTCAGAGGCTGCAGGCATACTACAGGAGATGGTCAGAGGCTGCGGACATACTACATGAGACGGTGAGAGACTGCGGACATACTGCATGAGACGGTCAGAGACTGTGGACATACTACAGGAAACAGTCATAGGCTGCGGACATACTACAGGAGACGGTCAGAGGCTGTGGACATACTACAGGAAACAGTCATAGGCTGCGGACATACTACAGGAGACGGTCAGAGGCTGCAGACATACTACAGGAGATGGTCAGAGGCTGCAGACATACTACAGGAGACAGTCATAGACTGCGGACATACTGCATGAGACGGTCAGAGACTGTGGACATACTACAGGAGACGGTCAGAGGCCGTGGACATACTACAGGAAACAGTCATAGGCTGCGGACATACTACAGGAGACGGTCAGAGGCTGCAGACATACTACAGGAGATGGTCAGAGGCTGCAGACATACTACAGGAGATGGTCATAGGCTGCAGACATACTACAGGAGACAGTCAGAGACTGCAGACATACTACAGGAGACGGTCAGAGACTGCAGACATACTACAGGAGACGGTCATAGGCTGCGGACATACTACAGGAGATGGTCATAGGCTGCAGACATACTACAGGAGACTGTCAGAGACTGCGGACAAACTACAGGAGACGGTCATAGACTGCGGACATACTACATGAGACTGTCAGAGACTTGGACATACTACAGGAGATGATCAGAGGCTGTGGACATACTACAGGAGACGGTCAGAGGCTGCGGACATACCACAGGAGACTGTCAGAGACTGCGGACATACTACAGGAGATGGTCATAGACTGCAGACATACTGCATGAGACGGTCAGAGACTGTGGACATACTACAGGGGACAGTCATAGGCTGCGGACATACTACAGGAGACGGTCAGAGACTGCGGCCATACTACAGGAAACCAGCATAGGCTGTGGACATACTACAGGAGATGGTCAGAGACTGCGGACATACTACAGGAGATGGTCAGAGGCTGCAGGCATACTACAGGAGATGGTCAGAGGCTGCGGACATACTACAGGAGACGGTGAGAGACTGCGGCCCTGCGGCCATACTACAGGAGACCAGCATAGGCTGTGGACATACTACAGGAGATGGTCAGAGGCTGCAGACATACTACAGGAGATGGTTAGAGGCTGCAGGCATACTACAGGAGATGGTCAGAGGCTGCGGACATACTACAGGAGACGGTGAGAGACTGCGGCCATACTACAGGAGACCAGCATAGGCTGCGGACATACTACAGGAGATGGTCAGAGGCTGCAGACATACTACAGGATATGGTCAGAGGCTGCGGACATACTACAGGAGACGGTCATAGGCTGTGGACATACTACAGGAGACAGTCAGAGGCTGTGGACATACTACAGGAGACGGTTATAGGCTGTGGACATACTACAGGAGACAGTCATAGGCTGTGGACATACTACAGGAGACAGTCAGAGCCTGCAGACATACTACAGGAGACGTCAGAGGCTGAAGACATTCCTTCAGGAGACGGCCAGAGGCTGTGGACATACTACAAGAGATGGTCAGAGACTGTGGACATACTACAGGAGATGGTCAGAGACTGCGGACATACTACAGGAGATGGTCAAAGTCAGTGGACATACTACAGAAGTCCAAATGTGCTCACTACTTACTCAGATAAAAATATATGAATAAACACCTCAAGACCATTAAGCACAATACGTAATCAATTATATTATGACCTACAGTACACACACACACTATACAGACACACTGTACAAACACAATATTCAGCAGCACTTTTCATCTGAAAATCAGCCAAATGATATTACTGCTGCCTCCCCTCTCCTGGCATGCTTGGATTTGTAGTGCCCCAGACAAATGAGGTGGTAACTCTGGAGAGGACTGAGGAGGCTGTGCCTGTACTGGACTGGTAATAGGTAGAGATTGGGGAGATCTCAATAAACGTCCTCCCTTTAGAAGCAAAGCAGATCTGACACACAAAAAAAAAGATCTACTGTACACAAGCCTGCTACACAGCCTGTTGTGAAAAATTTTATGTTAATGTATTGTCATAAGAGTCTCCCAGTGTCTGTTCTCTTGCAGCCAGCTCTGAAGAGCTGACTGGGGCAGACTGATGCTGGTTGAGACCTGTTAGGTAGTGGAAAACTTCCTGGTGTTTGGAGAGAGGTGTTTGCGGAGAGAGGACATGTCCGCCAGCAAAGGGCCCCTGTGCAATGCACAGAAGGATCGTCTGGTGGGGGTGTGTTCGCTCTGCAAAGACATTATCGGTTTAGCGGTGGTTTGCTCTTGTCACCCCTGGTATGCCTGATCAACATGTTTGGGGTGCCATGACGTACACCTGCAGATAATCTCCCATGCACAAGGAACTCTAGTCATCGTTTTTTGGTTGTATGTATTTTGTTGTTAAATCCTTATATGGTCATTCACATCCTGTGAGGTCATATCCGGTGAGGCTGAGGTCATATCCTGTGAAGGAAGCGATTGGCTGTTGGGGCCAGGGCTTCCTGTTTGTGATTGCTTTTGTTGTCTTTGAATAAAGGAGGCAGACTGAGGGCTGTGGCAGGCAGTCTTGCTGGGATGAGAATGTAAGAAGCATGTGTTATGTCTATTTGTAAGCATGGGGCACACAGAGGAGGGGCTACAGCAGAAGGAAAGAACTATGATCAAAAGGTGAGATGCATTTATATCATTAGACAAAATTGTTATTATGATTAGAAACAGGAGATTTGGCTGTGTGCTCTGTGTGCAGCCAAATTTCCATTTCAAGCCCATCCTCTGCCCCCCTCCTCCTGCCCACTAAGACAAGGCAATGAGAGACTGCATTTTGCTCAGCTTAGCTAATAGCTAGCTTACCCTCTGCTAGGCACTAGACAGAAGTCCGTCTGGCTCCACTGCAGGCTGACTCCACTCCTCCCCCTCCCAGCATCTCCAGTGCAGAAATCAAATAAGACTCTCTGTAGAAGGAAGGGGGAGGGTACAAGACAAGTAGCAGCAGTGTCAGAAAGATCATCGGGATGATCGGAGACTCTAGGCATGCTTCGGAACTGCACATGCGCATTTCCGAGCCAGGACCGTCATATTTTTACTGGCAAGATTTTTAATTTACGGCTTTCACAGACATGAAAAAATAACCTTGTTTTTAGGGACTGCCCGTAAAAACACGGGCGGTTGGCAACACTGACCCTGTACCATTGTGTGTTCTGCTTTTTAACTGAGTTACTGATTTTCTTTTGGAAATGCCCTAAAATACTTTTCCTTTGTGCACCATGCTTTCCCTCTCCAGTGCTCTATGCTGCTATTATAGATTAATAATGATCTCTCAGCATTAGCATCCTTATGCATATTTCTAGTGCTAAGTAGTGATGAACTGAAGAAAGTTCAGATTGCAGGATGTCCGTTAAACAATTGAAAAAATTATGCAAACCTCTAACATAGTGCCTGAAGCGCTATGGGAGACCAATCTGGAAGCTTTTGGTAAAAAAAAAGCTGAGCACTTCCTTTAAATACAACAACATGCTTGTGAGATGCCCTAAACCCGCATCTGAAGTGGTGCATCTGGGGGATGTACTCCTGCTGTTGTAAACAAATAAGCCAGGGGGATTTGAGGTAATGTCATTAGACAACAAATTATCATGATCATTTGTACTCAATGATGTCAGTCAGTATTTGGCTGACATTTAGTGGCCAGCTGTAGAACTGTGATTTGGGATAGGATTCAAGTTGGAGAGGATCATTGTAGAGTGGATTGTCATGTTTGTGCTGGTAAGTTATCAGGGCCTAACTCATCATGATTCACTATTGATCTTCATCATTGGACAATGTGAGTGGCATTGTATTTACACTGTGGGACAGGTTTTTTTCAACAGTGTGTGTGTGTTTTTTTGGTATTTACATTTTATTTGTAAATTAGTGACAAGGGGTACTATGTACTCTGTACTTACATAGTGTGGGGTCAGATATCTGCAGCTATCCCCACATCAGTTGGGCCAGGGATGTGACGAGGAGGCCCCTGCCCCCATCAACATTGAGAAATGGTGTCTTGACAGGGGTGCCCCTGCCAAAGTATCTGCCCCATTTTGAAGGCATGTGACCTAGTTTGGTTGCAGTGATGCAGATAAGTATTTTAAGGATGAGTTTCACTATATACATTCCGCTATGTATTATTCAGTAAGATATCCCATTCCCCTTCTATTAGATGCTGAAATCAAAGAAACTCAAGTTAGAACTGACTTGAAAACTATTCATTTGTAGACCTTCTGCTGCTTATATGTGCTCTTTGTGCACTAAAGTCAATGGGAGCTGAAAGTTAAAAACATGGCCTTTTTCTATAATGGCCATTTTCTACTACAATAGGCAAGAACTTTAGAAACACATGGGATGATACGCTGGGAACTGCAAAATAAAATTTGAAAAAATGTTAAATAAATAATCAAAAATACAAAACTCTATAAAGATAATGTGCTTGAGGGATGCATTAACCTTGAATATGAAGTGGGGCATCTGTACAATATATACAACCTACTACAGCAAAATTGATGTTTAAAAAGAAAAAAGTGTTACATTTGTTAGCTAAATAATAACTCCCAGTTGCTTTATTTTGTTTGTAAACAGAGTGGCTGGGGATTACCTTCATCTTTACCAGACCCTTATTCTAAAGGGTCTAGTGTGCATGTTAACAGGGGGCACCTGCACACACACAAAAAAGGAATATAGGTTCCCCCATAATTCATTCCATGCCATTCCAGAAAAAAGTGTAAAGTTCCCCCAAAAATCCATACCAGGCCCTTATCTGAGCATGCAGCAGTGGTTGTGGGGGTCTGTAGGTGAGGGGCTTATCAGAATCTAGGAGCTCCTTTTAAGTAAAAGGAAGCCCCCCAGATACTGACTCCTATGTGAATAAGTAAGGGGGGTACATAGTACTCCTACGCATTCACAAAAAAAGTAAAGTTACACACAGAGTCCTTTAATTTAAAAAAAATACCATAATGTATATCTATCATCAATCACTTTGTCTAGTAATGTAAATCCACATGAATCATGATGCCCAATGACCACCGACCTGCCGAAAGAAAAAGAAAATTGGAAACCATTGACATGTCTCATCCCAACACCTGTTCATCTGCTACTGTCAGGTCTGGGGGAAGACAACTGATATAAACAAAAGTGCAGGGTCTCCAGGGTGAATTACCGTAACTGACCAAATATGGACATATTTGGTTACTGATGTCATGGGGATCCCTGTGGATTTTAAACAGGAAACAGGGATTTTATGAGAACAAGGGCCTCTACCCCACAACCCTGGCCCAGTGGTTGTGGGGTCTGTGGGCGAGGGGCTTATCAGAATGTGGAAACCACCTTTAACAATAAGGGGACACCCAAATACTGCCCCCCATGTGACTTTCTCTCTCTACTACTCTAAAAGCTGCTCCTGGATGAAATTATGCTTTACTGATGTTATGTCTCTCTCTCACTTTTCTTTTCTATATTCCCAGGCACCTACTCGACAATAGGCTGCAGCTGCAAAAACATCACTGGCAGTTAATTCTCCATGCTTGTTGTCCCTTCACTCTATGCTATGTATACTCTCTTGCTCAAAATCTGATAAATCTAATTGCTTTGAATCCCCCTCCTGAGATTGACTAATGGTGTGCCCAAATAAATCAGCCAAGTCCTCAATGACAGTTTACAGGGCTACAGTGGGATTAGATGTTTTATGGGAGGAAGAAAAGGGAGCAGTTGCAGTTGCTGAAGCACAAGTCTGCACCTGGGAGAAGGAGGGGGAGTATGCCAAAAGCTTGATTATTCACTCCACCACCTCCTCTGCATGCTTTGGCTGTATAGTATGCCCACTGCCAGACAAGTATACCCACTGCCAGACACTGCCATCAAGTTCATGTGTTGATCTTGAAAAAGGGAGCTATATACTATAAGAATAAAATATACCCATCTTCCTTCCCAAAAAAAAAAAAAACTAAAAACCAACCCTAAAATAATAGAAACCCAAACCCGTGTTTTTTATTTTTAAAACAGCTAAATAGAAACAGAGGTTGATGCTGACACAGACAAAAAAGTAACTCTACAAAATTGAAACTTAAGTTGTGCTGGTTAATTATTGATGATCCCAGAATAATACCTTAGATATGTGACATAAATGAGTCCATATATAACATATGAAAAAAATGCTCTTAGTGATTTACAAATGATGCAATTATTGCAAATATCACTAATTAATCCTTAACGGATAAAGAACCCAAACAATAGTCCATATATTGTGAGTAGTACTTCAATGTGTTCATCCACGGTGACCCACGAACGAAACATCACAGAAGAAGTGAAAAAGTAAATAGGATAGTGCCTCCACCTATGCACGCACTGCCGCTTACCAGCTGTAAATGATCCCCATTACGGGAGATCAGATGCACTTGTGACTTGTTACCTAACCTCGGGTCTATGTGCTGTGCACCAAATCTCTCAGCGTCTTCACCAATGGATAACCTCATGTACATATGTGTTCAATAGGTCCCCATGAAAAAATAAAGGCTATGTGGTGCTTCTCAGGGACGCTGTGGCTGCACTCCTTGTTTTTCTCCCATACTGTATCTCCTTAGGCTAAAAAGTAACTCTAACTAGGACTGTGGGGTCTATTTACTGTGTATACAATAGGTGTTAAAGTGGTTGTAAACCCTTACAAATCACTTTTACCTACAGGTAAGCCTATAATAAGGCTTACCTGTAGGTACCATGAATATTTCCTAAACTTGCACCATTTTGGAGATATTCACTGTATCAGCATGTGCCGACATCATTGGCACATGCGCACTGAAGAAACGGCTCACTTTACAGCGCCGGAGCTGGCGATACCCGGATATAACTCCGGGAGAGATGTCACTGGCTGCATCGGTGTGCTGGGACCGCTGCGGGGGCTTCAATCTATGGTAAGTATTTCATAATGAGCTAGTATGCGTTGCATACTAGCTCATTATGCCTTTGTCTTTTTTTTTTCTTTCTTTTTTCTCGTAGATTTACATCCACTTTAACAAACTACAGTGCAATTCACAGCGATGCAACACTGCAACTGTCTGTAGCTCACCACAATATAATTCACTGTAATGTAGCAGTGGCAATATACAGCACTGTGTACACCTTGTATAGCTCTAGAGGGGGGGGTACATTTTCCAAGTCCCACTATTGGCAATACTCTGCCACCTAAGCAAAGGGGGCTCGCTTTGCTACTCAGGAAAATAAATCCAAAATTCACTATTTTGACAAATTTCAGACAATGAAAATACACCACAAGCCCAACCTGTTAGTGAACAAGAACCTACGTATAATATACTGATCCATAACAAGCCCAGGAGTATTAACCTGATCCTGATATACAGCACACCTACAATTTACATATGCTTATCCTGGGTCAGTGATGCACTGGGTACTAAAGTAACCATAAAGATGACAGCCCTGGAGCCTGTACCTTCAAAATTAAGTCTGAAATGCTGCTTTGATGTTTTAAATATGCTCCTAATGCTCATTTTAAATATACTCCTAATTCTAAGTCTTTAAAGAGAAGTAGAAAAATAATAACACAGTTAAGAAAACAGTCCATTTCAACTTAATTCATCCAAAGTAGTGCATAATTAAGTCTGCGTAGATTTTTTGGCACAGGCAAATGATAAAGTTCCTCAGGTGTTGAGCGTAAATCGTCATTTGAAGGGACAACATTTTCATTTGCATAACAATAAATGTGTGGTGCATGTAAATTCCAAAGAGATTTTCAGAGGACTTACAGTATAAATATTACTCCTTAAAGCTAAACTCCCGGAATTCAACCTCTTTGGAAAATGCTCTAGTTTAGGTGCTTGACACCTCATGGGCTTATCTTTTTACTCTCAATTTACATTTTTAAGGATTGCCAAGAATAGCTATCACTATATCTACATTGGACCCTCTGGTCTCAGCTCTGGCAGCTACAGAGCATTTAGTGTTATGTGAATTAATTCACAAAATACAAAGGCTTCTGTAAATGGGCAGGAGAGGAAAGGGCGTGTAGAGATGCTGTGTATGGATAGACAGGGTCTGTCCTGTCAAAGCTCCTGGGGTGCGGGGCGTGGTTTGACCTCACTGGAAGATGGCCACATAAAGCCAGAGCTCCTGCCGCTACAGGTCTTCAGCGATCTTCTCAGGATGTATATACCGCCCTAAACCCACGGACGAAGATGGGAACAGCATCCCGCATCTCTACCGCCTCTCGCTCCCACTCTCCCCACGAAAACAACGGAGGCCTGAGTCAGACTATCTCGGAGCTGTTCCGGACTCAGAGGAGCAATATGGCGTCTTCCCACCACGGACGAACACAGGCAGCAACCCTGCCACTGACTGGAGCGCCGCTCACACTCTCCACATCAGTGTCCCTCCCCAACAGCACCTAAGCCTGCAGGACCTGTGCTCGATCGCTGCAGATATCAAGGATACACTGTTGGCAGCCATCTCCAATCTGCATCTGGACATACATGTGCTGGCTGACAGGGTCCATGAGGTGGAGAGGGTCACCACAAAACATGATACGGCCCTCTACCGGCGACCTAGAAGGTAGATGCCCACACCTACCTGGGACATTGATCCCACCAGGGATATCATCTGCTGCATCGTGGACTATAAGCTGAAGGAGAAGATACTCAGAAAGGCCAGAAATAGAAATCAGCTCTTATATGAGAGAGTAGACATCCACATTTACCAAGACCTCTCCAGCATCATGCTGCGACACCGTAAAGACCTGAAACCTCTGCTTGAAGTCCTGCGCTCCAAGGGCATTCATTACAGATGGAAGTTCCCCTTCTGTCTCTCTGCCACCACACAAGGCCGCACAATGCTGTTGAGCATGCCGGAGGACCTCCAGCTTTTCTGCGACACCTTAGGCATTCCGATGATAGACGTCCCAAACTGGTATGCTGAATTCCGCCACACCACCACAAGAAGGGACACACACCTTGAGAAACCTACGAATGCGCAAGACACCCCAACACTACCACAAGAAGGGACACACCCATAGAGGGAGATCCCCACTGGGAACCAGATCCACAATCTCGTCCAAGGAGCCCATTATGAATCAAGCCCTACTGAGTCACCTAGACCTAGAAGGGCCCGGCGTGACAAATAACAGCACCACAGTCGCCCATCCTTGGCAAATGTCGTAGGGCTCATATGGTTCAGTTAAGTAGTTCTGTTTTGTTTTCCTTGCTTTATTCATAAACACTCATTTATCTCCAGTGACCCTATGCAACCAACGCTTATAACGGCAGCTCCACTGCATGTAGACACCGCCTACTAGAGGGCCCGAAAGCTTCAGTAACCAATTACCCCTCTGGATGCTCTCCTGTACTCTGGCTGCATCACATTACAAGCTGAAGTGCCTATTGATGCCAACCTTCACCCACTTTACTTGCTTCACCTAGTCTGCTACCTTCCATTCGAACTGGAACAAGTTCGGAGGACAAACTGCTAGGGCTTGCTGCCTGGCCTCCCACGGAGGACATGTGTTCTGTTCTACTCCACACTTCGACAGCCTTCGGCCCCTAGAACTATAAGCTGATGAACCTGCAATCAATATGGTAGGATGTGCACTCTGCGACTCTGCAGAGATGTATGCTGTAGTTCCTCCCAATAGAATCACTACAGGCCCCCCACTCTTCTCCCCTCTCCATGAATTTACAATTAATGTGACGCAATAACCCACAGTTATTATATCCCTCTAGCCTTATCAAATCTAAAAACTCTACCTTCAAGCTAATTTCTCTAAATGCCAAAGGTGTAAACATACCAGAGAAGTGCTCACGAGTTCTAGCCAGTATATGGAGCATGAAGGCAGATGTAGTTTTCCTGCAAGAGACTCACTTCTGCTCAAACGCTGTCCCAAAGCTATCAAACCATATTACCCACAAAGCTACCGTGCATCTTCCCCAAGCTCCAAATCCAAAGCGGTTACTAATTTTTAATCCAAGATTATCCCCATTCAGGTAACAGACACCCTCATTGATGACCAAGTGAGATATATTTTCATAAAAGTAACTCTGCAGAACAGACCTATCACACTTGCCAACATCTATAGTCCCAACACGTCCCAAGTTCCATTCTTCCGTACCATCAATGTCTATCCGCTTTTCAATCTGAGATGTTAATCTTAGGAGGAGACTTTAACATTCCCCTTGACCCTCTCCTTGACACGTCCTCAGGAACATCATGCCTACCATATAGGGCATTACGACATATTATCCTATGCATCCAAAACCTCTTGCTACACGACACATGGCTTACACTTCGTCCTAAAGAAAAATACTTCACCTTCTTCTCTGTGCCACACAATAGATACTCCCGACTCGACTATTTTTTCCTAACACAACGAGACCTTACCCACTTGACATTGACAAAGACAATGATAGAACCCATGACCTTATCCGACCATCACCCTATCTCTATCTCACTGACCTTTCCAGATGAGACCATCTATCTTGACAGACAAATTCCGCACAACAGAACTTCGTAAATGCCTGGAAAACTACTTTAGAGAAAACAACACCTGACACATCAAGCATAACCCAATGGGAAGCACACAAATGTGTCATACAAGGAAAACTCTTTTCATTGGCAGCCAGAATTAAAAAAGAAAAGCAAATGCAGCTTGGAGAACTGTTCACTAAACTCAAGACATTAGAGACCTTACAAACGCACTTTAGCCCAACAATCTTACCAAGAACTTATTGAAATCCACTCACTAATACAAACTAGGTCGCAGTACCAGGAAAAAATTTACACTATCACAAAAGCTTTTCTATGAATTTGGAAACAAATGCGAACATCTCCTAGCCCAAGCACTACAATCGAAAAAAGCTAAAACAACTGTACAGAAATTACACTCCCCTCCAGAGGAAACATATATTATTATACAGGATTTATACAGGATTTATGTGAAAAATAGCGACATTGCCCAAGAGTTCAAAAGATTTTACTCAACTCTATATAACATTGACAAATCAAACCTCCCCACCCCTTCCACAGTAACCAGGCATAATAAAATCAAGACATTTCTAGACAAATTCTGCCCCAAGGTAATTTCTTCAGACTCCACAAACAATCTTGAAGGCCCGATCACTCAGCAGGAATGGAAAGAAGTGTTAAAACAACTAAAATCCGGCAAAAGCCCTGGCCCAGGCGGTTTATTGGCTGTATATTACAAAACATTCGTGGAAACACTAATCTCCATTTATCTGAGAGCCTTTAACTCCTTGTCACACTCCAACCCACTTACTCCTGGGATGCTTGAAGCCCACATAACAGTAATTTCCAAGGATGACAAAGACACTTCGCAAGCCGCAAACTATAGACCAATATCACTTCTCAATGTAGATATCAAAATTATCTCCAAAATTATGGACAACAGACTACTCCCACTACTTCCCTCTATCATTTCCCATGATCAAGTTGGTTTTGTCCCTGGACAAGAAGCTAGGGACAACACCATAAAAGCCATCAATCTACACCACCAAATAACATTGTCAAACCAAAAAGGCTTTTCAGAGAAGGCATTCGACAGGGTGGCATGGGACTATATGAAAGCAGCCATACAGACCATGGGCATAGGTCCACACGTGCTCAATCTTATTCTGTCCTTATATACCAACCCCTCAGCAAGCATAAGAGTGAATAACATCCTGTCTAATGCCTTCCCCATCCACAATGGGACAAGACAAGGTTGCCCCCTATCTCCCATCCTCTTTGTCCTTACCCTCGAGCCCTTTCTATGTAGCATAAGACATAAGCCTGACATTCAAGGTATTAAAGCCAATAATAAAGAATTCAAACTTGCTGCCTTCGCAGATGATATTTTACTTTTTCTTACAAACCCACATACCACGCTGCCGGTACTACTTGAAGAATTCCAACACTTTAACTTAATCTCCAACCTCAAAATAAACTACTCTAAGTCTATTGCCCTTAACATGTGGTTCCCCTTCACTGGTAAGAAAAACTGGAAGATTGATTTCCGAGTTGAAGTGGAAGGTAGATGCTACCTTAGTTATAAACTGATCTGAGGGTCTGAGGATGACTTTATCCGAGTAAAAAACCAGATGCGGTTCTTTGATTAGTAGAGCTTGTAACTATGATACTCTTTTGGCAGATGTTATTGCGACCATGAAAGATAATTTAAACGTTACATCCCATAAGGATACTGATTCTAGAGGGAAGAAGGGTTCTCTTGACAGAGCCTCTAACACAATCGATAGGTCCCAAGTTGGAAAGGTTGGTTTTCTTGGTGGCCTTATTTTCAGGCATGCTTTCTGGAATTAAATTATGAGCGGGTTCAGTGCCCATTTGGTTCCTGTCATTGCGTATAGTGCAGAGACTTGGACTTTGAGAGAGCTTGAAGCTAGTCATCTCTCCAGTCCTAGTTGTAGGAACTCTAGGACTTGAGAGACTGAAGGGGAGAGTGGATCCCAAGACTGTTGCTGCGCAAATGCAGTGAATTTTTCCCAGATTTTGGGGATTTTTATATGTGTTGTTCGTTGTCCCTTTTCTGCCCTGTTGAAGTGTGTTCACTACTCTAAGTGAACACCCTTGGTCTCGTAGCCTCTCCCTTTCAACCCCAAGGCCGTTAGGTGTAACCGTTCCAGTGATGGGTGAAGGAATGAACCTTGTGAGAGCAAATCTTGGGTCACTGGGAGCGGAAACGGCTCTTCTGTGTTTAGTTGTAAGATGGTCGCAAACCATGGCCTCCTCGGCCAGAACGGCAACACTGCTATGACTATGGATGTCGATCTCCTCAGCCTGGCCAGAAATCTGGCTATTAGGGAAATCAGAGGGAAAATATACCCTAAGTGGAAACTCCATGGGTGGTGGGGACAGTCGATCCCTGCCACCGTTGGATAAGTGGCTCTCGATAGGAACCGGGAACATTTTCTGTTCTCTGGAGTTGCTGCCAGATCCATATCGGGAATCCCCCATTTGCGAGTAAGAAGAGCAAAAACTTGAAGATTGAGGGACCGCTTGTTGTTTGATATAAATATTCGGCTCAGGTCATCCGCGAGTTGGTTCTGTACTGCCGGGACGTATATTGCCTTGAGATCCGTCAGTTGAACTTGAGCCCATTCGATTACAGGGCGAACTTCCTCCATGAGTGTGTTGCTCCGGGCACCTCCTTGTCTGGGAATGTAATTCACAGCCACCGTGTTGTCCATGCGTAGGAGAACATTCCTCCCTGTGAGGAGTGGTCCGAAAGTTAAGAGAGCTTGCCAGGCGGCCTTGAGTTCCAGAATGTTTGAAACTATACCTTGTGGGTGAAAGGACCAATGACCCTGTGCCCCTTGTTGTTGATAATGTGCTCCCCACCCCTGGAGGCTGGCATCTGTGGTGATTATCTCTGGTAGTGGCGGTACTATGGGACGACTGCGTGTTAGGTTGCTGGTTCGAGCCCACCACCATGCAGACTTCTTCACTGCCGGGTTGATCATGATCCGCTAGTTCATTGATGACCCGTTCCACTGTCTTAGTAACAAATTTTGGAATGTTCTTGAGTTCCACTGGGACCACTGGATCATTAAAAAGGTGGAAGACATTGAACCCAGGATGCTTAGACACATTCTGGCCGATAGGTACTCTGCTGCCAGGAGCTTCTTTATTTTCTGAACCAGCAGTTCTATTTTCGCTTGGGGAAGTCCCACTGTGTTGGAACTGGTGTCTATCTTGGCACCTAGGAAAATGATTTTTTCGTGCCGGAACCAGGTTGCTCTTCTTCCAATTTATTATCCAGCCAAACCGTTGGAGTGTGGAGATTAGTATTGTTCGATGTAGAAGCAGAGTTTGTTGGCTGTCGGCTAGGAGTAGTATGTCGTCGAGATAGTGTAGGACTCTCAATCCATTCTCCCTCAGATGTGCTATTACCAGTAGCAAGACCTTTGTAAAGGTTCTGGGGGCCGTTGATATCCCAAACTGGAGGCTCTGAAACTGAAAGTGCTGGCGGCCTATTGCGAAGCGTAGGTACTTCTGGAAGGTTTGATGTACGGGAATATGCAAATAGGCGTCGGACAAATCGACCGAGAGCATCCAATCTTTTGTCCCTACTGCTAGTAATACTGATTGAAGGCTTTCCATCTTGAAGGATTCGACTAGAATCGTTTTGTTGAGGCTTTTTAAATTGAGTACTGGCCTCAAGTTTCCTGTCTTTTTTGTTACTAAAAAAAGAGGAGAAAAAAAATCCTGTGCCTTTCTGTTCCCGTGGAACCTCTACGTTTGCTTGTTTTTGTAGTAATTCCAGGATATACTTGGTTAGAAGTTTTCGTTTCAGGAGGGAGGATGGTAGTCTGGTAACTCTGTAGTACTCTTTGGGCGGCTTGTGTTTGAATGTCCATCTGTGACCCTCTTAGCTGGTGGATATCGTCCAGGGGTCCCCTATAAGGTCTGTCCATACGTTAGCAAATAGCCTCAACCTCGCTCCCACTATTGCGGGTTGGGCTTACGTGCCATCAAAGTTACTTCTGTTGATCTCCTGATTTGGGGGCTTTGGGCTTCTGCACCCTCACAAAAGACGGTTGTGGATTTTGCCAATTTCGTTTAAATTGCTTCCCTGGCCTATAAGACCTTGCTTTTCGATATCTTTCGGGCAGATGGCATCTAAACAGTGGGTTTTTCTGTTGTTTAGGTCTTCTGTCAGAGGGAATGAGACCTGATTTACCTCCAGTAACTTTCGAGATTACAGAATTTAGCTTAGGCCCGAATAGGTTTGTACCGTCGTAGGGGATTCTACACCAACTGGATTTTGAAGTCGCATCTGCGACCCAGGGCTTTAGCCACAATGCTCTTCTGGACATAACTGCTGCCAACATTGCTCTCGCTGAGGATCTTATGATATCCACCGATGCTTCTGCCATGAAGTCTCCTGCCAGGCTGAGTTCTTGTAGAGCAGATGTGATTTTCTCCTAGTCTGCTGCTTCTAGCAATAATTTTTCAATGTTAGAAGTCCAGCTGGTGATAGCTCTGCTGACTGCTGCCAGTGTAACTGCCGGCCTGCAGGCCCCTCCTGCCGCTTAATAGGCTTTTTTAAGGTCGTGGTCTATCTTTCGATCCATTATGTCTCTAAAGGTGACGGCATCTTCAATTGGCAGAGTTACATGTCACGCCAGGCACATTAATGAGAAATCCACCACAGGTGCTGAGATGAGAGGATTTACCATTGGTTCCCTTAATTGGTAAAGCTTGGCTAGCCTATTGTTTAGACCGGATTTTTTATCTGGCTTTTGCCACTCATCCTTTATTAGTTCTTCGAGTTCATCAATAAATGGAAAAGTTTTGGGATCTTTTTTTAGGTTAGGAAAGTATTTCCTTAGTTTACAAGGAGCATCCTTTTCTTCTTCCCAATCGATCACATCCTTTACTGATTTTGCAAAAGGGTCTATTAGTGCGAAGTCAAAGGAAGTGGGTATTAGGACTTCATCCTTCTCTGGTGAATCCCCTTGGTCTTGAGGCTCGTAAGAAGTTGAGGCCGAAGTAGATTGTCTAATTGATTCGGGTGCTGCCACCTGCATAATAGATTCTTTTACTGATTCTCTTATTATGTTGGATGCTTCCTCTTTATCACATGTTGCCTCGTTGAAGCATGTTTGGCATACCAGTTTCCCAGGTAGCACTTGCGTTCCGCAGACCCAGCAGGTATTGGCCGCAGGACGGATACACTGCTCATCTCTAGGCTGGTGAGAAGATGTTGAATCTCTATGGTGGGAGGATCTTGAATGACTTCTCCGAGAATGAGAGTGTCTTGAAGGCGAACACTTTTTTCTTTTAGAATGGGATGACCTTGATGACCTGCCGGAACTACCAGTACAAGATGGTATTAGGGGCAAGGCTCTCTTTTCTCCTCTTCATTACTTACCCGTCATACGCCCCCTTACCTTGTAGTCTGTGAGTGGTCTGCTGGGGCGCGGCCTCCATAGGAGAGAGTAGAGTGTCTATAAAAGGAGAGAAAAAAGAAGAAAAGAATTTCCCTTTTTTTATATATATATATATTTTTTTCTTGGTAGCCAATGCTGGAAAAGAGAGAGAGAGTCTTACCAGTAACAGGAGCAGAGTTGGACCAGCAAGGCAGCAATGAAGAGAGCGGTACTAGGGTGGAGGGTGGTCTTTTAACCCTCAAAACAACATGCTGAATGCCAAATGCCGTTTTTAAATATACCGCCGTCGTCGCGGCATGCGCTGTAGCAATCCGCGGCGTCTGGAGCCATTTTGGATGCTGGCGAAAGAGGATGCCGGCTATGTCACTTCCTAGCGCCGTCAGTCCAAGCCGGCCACCATGATGGAAATGACAAGGTGGGGAACTACAGCGCCCAGCGAACCCAGACGAGGGGAAAGGAGAAAAAAAAAACAAAGATGATTACTATAAGTGAGACAGTGGAAAACCTACCAGGTGGCATGAAACAGAAACCTTAGAAGGTAAGAGGTGGAGATCGCTGCACATAATTTAAACCTGTTTAAGGCTTTGAAAAAAAAAAATGTGAATAATAAAGCATACCCCTGAGACCATCAGAATGGGGCTCCCTGCATAAAGCTTGTTTAGAGGCTGTACAGTCAGGGCTTCCAAGGAGGAGAGGCTGAACCTAGCTGGGGCGAATCGCTAAGGGGTTCCAAGTTCTAACCAGTCGATCCATACAGAAAGGTGAGAAAAAAAAGGAGAATGCAACGGTGGACTCCTCTTCAAAACTTATAGCTAACCAGTCCTATCAGGTTGTGGAGGCGGAGTCACAACCCAATGTGTGTGTGTGCTGCCACGATACGTCAGGAAAGTCATTTAAAACTGCTTGCGGCTTAAATGTAATGTCGGGTCCTGGCAATATGGATGAAAATCAGTGAGACAAACATCATGGGTACCCCCCAGTCCATTACCAGGCCCTTTGGGTCTTGTAATGGATATTAAGGAGAACCCCGCACCCAAATTAAAAAGAGGAAAGGTGTGGGGTCACCAGGCCCTATATACTCTGAACAGCAATATACAGGCGGTGCAAACAAGACAGGGACTGTAGGTTTGTTGTTAAGTAGAATCTGTTTGGAAATACTTCAATGAGCCTACACAAGCACGTGGCTGCAGGTAGCTTTACTGAAGGTGAGACTGTGCGGGGTACACAGTACAGTAACTGAAAATACTTCAATGAGCCTACACAAGCACCTGGCTGCAGGTAGCTTTACTGTAGGTGAGACTGTGCAGGGTACACAGTACATTAGCTGGAAATACTTCAATGAGCTTACACAAGCACCTGGCTGCTGGTAGCTACACTGTATGTGAGACTGTGCGGGGTACACAGTACAGTAACTGGAAATACATCAATGAGCCTACACAAGCACCTGGCTGCAGGTAGCTTTACTGTAGGTGAGACTGTGCGGGGTACACAGTACAGTAAATGGAAATACTTTAATGAGTCTACACAAGCACCTGGCTGCAGGTAGCTTTACTGTAGGTGAGACTGTGCAGGGTACACAGTACAGTAACTGAAAATACTTCAATGAGCCTACACAAGCACCTGGCTGCAGGTAGCTTTACTGTAGGTGAGACTGTGCAGGGTACACAGTACATTAGCTGGAAATACTTCAGTGAGCTTACACAAGCACCTGGCTGCTGGTAGCTACACTGTATGTGAGACTGTGCGGGGTACACAGTACAGTAACTGGAAATACGTCAATGAGCCTACACAAGCACCTGGCTGCAGGTAGCTTTACTGTAGGTGAGACTGTGCGGGGTACACAGTACAGTAACTGAAAATACTTCAATGAGCCTACACAAGCACCTGGCTGCAGGTAGCTTTACTGTAGGTGAGACTGTGCAGGGTACACAGTACAGTAGCTGGAAATACTTCAATGAGCTTACACAAGCACCTGGCTGCTGGTAGCTACACTGTAGGTGAGACTGTGCGGGGTACACAGTACAGTAACTGGAAATACATCAATGAGCCTAAACAAGCACCTGGCTGCAGGTAGCTTTACAGTAAGTGAGACTGTGCGGGGTACACAGTACAGTAACTGAAAATACTTCAATGTGCCTACATAGGAACCTGGCTACAGGGAGATTTACTGTAGGTGAGACTGTGCAGGGTATACAGTACAGTAGCTGGGAATACTTCAATGAGCCTACATAAGCACGTGGCTGCAGGTAGCTATACTGTGGGTGAGACTGTGCAGAGTAAACAGTAAAGTAGCTGGAAATACTTCAATGAGCATACACAAGCACCTGGCTGCAGGTAGCTATACTGTAGGTGAGACTGTGTGGGGTACACAATACAGTAACTGGAAATACTTCAATGAGCCTACATAAGCACCTGGCTGCAGGTAGCTATACTGTATGTGAGACTGTGTAGAGTACACAGTACAGTAGCTGGAAATACTTCAATGAGCCTACACAAGCACCTGGCTGCAGGTAGCTATACTGTAGGTGAGACTGTGCGGGGTACACAGTACAGTAACTGGAAATACTTCAATGAGCCTACACAAGACCCTGGCTGCAGGTAGCTTTACTGTAGGTAAGACTGTGCGGGGTACACAGTACAGTAACTGAAAATACTTCATTGAGCCTACACAAGCA
Organism: Aquarana catesbeiana; assembly: GCF_042186555.1. Classification (NCBI taxonomy): domain Eukaryota; kingdom Metazoa; phylum Chordata; class Amphibia; order Anura; family Ranidae; genus Aquarana; species Aquarana catesbeiana. The sequence continues at coordinate 436,469,322 of NC_133328.1, read as the reverse complement.
CCTGGCTGCAGGTAGCTTTACGGTAGGTGAGACTGTGCAGGGTACACAGTACAGTAGCTGGAAATACTTCAATGAGCCTACACAAGCACCTGGCTGCAGGTAGCTTTACTGTAGGTGAGACTGTCTAGGGTACACAGTACAGTAACTGGAAATACTTAAATGGGCCTACACAAGCAGCTGGCTGCAGGTAGCTATACTGTAGGTGAGACTGTGCGGGGTACACAGTACAGTAACTGGAAATACTTCAATGAGCCTACACAAGCACCTGGCTGCAGGTAGCTTTACAGTAGGTGAGGCTGTGCGGGGTACACAGTACAGTAACTGAAAATACTTCAATGAGTCTACATAAGCACCTGACTGCAGGTAGCTTTGCTGTAGGTGAGACTGTGCAGGGTACACAGTGCAGTAGCTGGAAATACTTCAATGAGCCTACACAAGCACCTGGCTGCAGGTAGCTTTACTGTAGGTGAGACTGTGCAGGGTACACAGTACAGTAACTGAAAATACTTCAATGAGCCTACACAAGCACCGGGCTGCAGGTAGCTTTACTGTAGGTGAGACTGTGCAGGGTACACAGTACAGTAGCTGGAAATACTTCAATGAGCTTACACAAGCCCCTGGCTGCTGGTAGCTACACTGTATGTGAGACTGTGTGGGGTACCCAGTACAGTAACTGGAAATACATCAATGAGCCTAAACAAGCACCTGGCTGCAGGTAGCTTTACTATAGGTGAGACTGTGCGGGGTACACAGTACAGTAACTGAAAATACTTCAATGTGCCCACATAAGCACCTGGCTACAGGCAGATTTACTGTAGGTGAGACTGTGCAGGGTATACAGTACAGTAGTTGGAAATACTTCAATGTGCATACACAAGCACCTGGCTGCAGGTAGCTATACTGTGGGTGAGACTGTGCAGAGTACACAGTAAAGTAGCTGGAAATACTTCAATGAGCATATACAAGCACCTGGCTGCAGGTAGCTATACTGTAGGTGAGACTGTGTGGGGTACACAATACAGTAAATGGAAATACTTCAATGAGCCTACATAAGCACCTGGCTGCAGGTAGCTATACTGTATGTGAGACTGTGTAGAGTACACAGTACAGTAACTGGAAATACTTCAATGAGCCTACACAAGCACCTGGCTGCAGGTAGCTTTACTGTAGGTGAGACTGTGCGGGGTACACAGTAGAGTAACTGAAAATACTTCATTGAGCCTACACAAGCACCTGGCTGCAGGTAGCTTTACGGTAGGCGAGACTGTGCAGGGTACATAGTACAGTAGCTGGAAATACTTCAATGAGCTTACACAAGCACCTGGCTGCTGGTAGCTACACTGTATGTGAGACTGTGCGGAGTACACAGTACAGTAACTGGAAATACATCAATGAGCCTAAACAAGCACCTGGCTGCAGGTAGCTTTACTGTAGGTGAGACTGTGATGGGTACACAGTACAGTAACTGAAAATACTTCAATGTGCCCACATAAGCACCTGGCTACAGGTAGATTTACTGTAGGTGAGACTGTGCAGGGTATACAGTACAGTACCTGGAAATACTTCAATGAGCCTACATAAGCACTTGGCTGCAGGTAGCTATACTGTGGGTGAGACTGTGCAGAGTACACAGTAAAGTAGCTGGAAATACTTCAATAAGCATACACAAGCACCTGGCTGCAGGTAGCTATACTGTAGGTAAGACTGTGTGGGGTACACAATACAGTAACTGGAAATACTTCAATGAGCCTACATAAGCACCTGGCTGCAGGTAGCTATACTGTATGTGAGACTGTGTAGAGTACACAGTACAGTAGCTGGAAATACTTCAATGAGCCTACACAAGCACCTGGCTGCAGGCAGCTATACTGTAGGTGAGACTGTGTGGGGTACACAGTACAGTAACTGGAAATACTTCAATGAGCCTACACAAGCACCTGGCTGCAGGTAGCTTTACTGTAGTTGAGACTGTGCGGGGTACAAAGTACAGTAACTGAAAATACTTCATTGAGCCTACACAAGCACCTGGCTGCAGGTAGCTTTACAGTAGGTGAGACTGTGCAGGGTACACAGTACAGTAGCTGGAAATACTTCAATGAGCCTACACAAGCACCTGGCTGCAGGTAGCTTTACTGTAGGTGAGACTTTCTAGGGTACACAGTACAGTAACTGGAAATACTTCAATGGGCCTACACAAGCACCTGGCTGCTGGTAGCTTTACTGTAGGTGAGACTGTGCAGTGAACACAGTACAGTAACTGAAAATACTTCAATGAGCCTACACAGGCACCTGGCTGCAGGTAGCTTTGAAGTAGGTGAGACTGTGCAGGGTACACAGTGCAGTAGCTGGAAATACTTCAATGAGCCTACACAAGCACCTGGCTGCAGGTAGCTTTACTGTAGGTGAGACTGTGCAGGGAACACAGTACAGTAACTGAAAATTCTTCAATGAGACTACACAGGCACCTGGCTGCAGGTAGCTTTACTGTAGGTGAGACTATGCAGGGTACACAGTACAGTAGCTGGAAATACTTCAATGAGCTAACACAAGCACCTGGCTGCTGGTAGCTACACTGTATGTGAGAATGTGCGGGGTACACAATACAGTAACTGGAAATACATCAATGAGCCTAAACAAGCACCTGGCTGCAGGTAGCTTTACTGTAGGTGAGACTGTGCGGGGTACACAGTACAGTAACTGAAAATACTTCAATGTGCCCACATAAGCACCTGGCTACAGGTAGATTTACTGTAGGTGAGACTGTGCAGGGTGTACAGTACAGTAGCTGGAAATACTTCAATGAGCCTACATAAAAACCTGGCTGCAGGTAGCTATACTGTGGGGGAGACTGTGCAGAGTACACAGTAAAGTAGCTGGAAATACTTCAATGAGCATACACAAGCACCTGGCTGCAGGTAGCTATACTGTAGGTGAGACTGTGTGGGGTACACAATACAGTTACTGGAAATACTTCAATGAGCCTACATAAGCACCTGGCTGCAGGTAGCTATACTGTATGTGAGACTGTGTAGAGTACACAGTACAGTAGCTGGAAATACTTCAATGAGCCTACACAAGCACCTGGCTGCAGGTAGCAATACTGTAGGTGAGACTGTGCGGGGTACACAGTACAGTAACTGGAAATGCTTCAATAAGCCTACACAAACACTTGGCTGCAGGTAGCTTTACTGTAGGTGAGACTGTGCGGGGTACACAGTACAGTAACTGAAAATACTTCATTGAGCCTACACAAGCACCTGGCTGCAGGTAGCTTTACTGTAGGTGAGACTGTGCAGGGTACACAGTACAGTAGCTGCAAATACTTCAATGAGCTTACTCAAGCACCTGGCTGCTGGTAGCTACACTGTAGGTGAGACTGTGCGGGGTACACAGTACAGTAACTGGAAATACTTCAATGAGTCTACACAAGCACCTGGCTGCAGGTAGCTTTACTGTAGGTGAGACTGTGCAGGGTACACAGTGCAGTAGCTGGAAATACTTCAATGAGCCTACACAAGCACCTGGCTCTAGGTAGCTTTACTGTAGGTGAGACTGTGCAGGGAACACATTACAGTAACTGAAAATACTTCAATGAGCCTACACAGGCACCTGGCTGCAGGTAGCTTTACTGTAGGTGAGACTGTGCATTGTACACAGTACAGTAGCTGGAAATACTTCAATGAGCTTACACAAGCACCTGGCTGCTGGTAGCTACACTGTATGTGAGACTGTGCGGGGTACACAGTACAGTAACTGGAAATAAATCAATGAGCCTAAACAAGCACCTGGCTGCAGGTAGCTTTACTGTAGGTGAGACTGTGCGGGGTACACAGTACAGTAACTGAAAATACTTCAATGTGCCCACATAAGCACCTGGCTACAGGTAGATTTACTGTAGGTGAGACTGTGCAGGGTATACAGTACAGTAACTGGAAATACTTCAATGAGCCTACACAAACACTTGGCTGCAGGTAGCTTTACTGTAGGTGAGACTGTGCGGGGTACACAGTACAGTAACTGAAAATACTTCATTGAGCCTACACAAGCACCTGGCTGTAGGTAGCTTTACTGTAGGTGAGACTGTGCAGGGTACACAGTACAGTAGCTGCAATTACTTCAATGAGCTTACACAAGCACCTGGCTGCTGGTAGCTACACTGTAGGTAAGACTGTGCGGGGTACACAGTACAGAAACTGGAAATACATCAATGAGCCTAAACAAGCACCTGGCTGCAGGTAGCTTTACTGTAGGTGAGACTGTGCGGGGTATGCAGTACAGTAGCCCAAAATACTTCAATGAGCCTACACAAGCACCTGGCTGCAGGTAGCTTTACAGTAGGTGAGACTGTGCGAGGTACACAGTACAGTAACTGAAAATACTTCAATGAGTCTACACAAGCACCTGGCTGCAGGTAGCTTTACTGTAGGTGAGACTGTGCAGGGTACACAGTGCAGTAGCTGAAAATACTTCAATGAGCCTACACAAGCACCTGGCTGCAGGTAGCTTTACTGTAGGTGAGACTGTGCAGGGAACACAGTACAGTAACTGAAAATACTTCAATGAGCCTACACAGGCACCTGGCTTCTGATATCTTTACTGTAGGTGAGACTGTGCATTGTACACAGTACAGTAGCTGGAAATACTTCAATGAGCTTACACAAGCACCTGGCTGCTGGTAGCTACACTGTATGTGAGACTGTGCGGGGTACACAGTACAGTAACTGGAAATAAATCAATGAGCCTAAACAAGCACCTGGCTGCAGGTAGCTTTACTGTAGGTGAGACTGTGCGGGGTACACAGTACAGTAACTGAAAATACTTCAATGTGCCCACATAAGCACCTGGCTACAGGTAGATTTACTGTAGGTGAGACTGTGCAGGGTATACAGTACAGTAGCTGGAAATACTTCAAAAGCATACATAAGCACCTGGCTGCAGGTAGCTATACTGTGGGGGAGACTGTGCAGAGTACACAGTAAAGTAGCTGGAAATACTTCAATGAGCCTAAACAAGCACCTGGCTGCAGGTAGCTTTACTGTAGGTGAGACTGTGCGGGGTATACAGTACAGTAGCTGGAAATACTTCAATGAGCCTACACAAGCACCTGGCTGCAGGTAGCTTTACAGTAGGTGAGACTGTGCGAGGTACACAGTACAGTATCTGAAAATACTTCAATGAGCCTACACAAACACTTGGCTGCAGGTAGCTTTACTGTAGGTGAGACTCTGCGGGGTACACAGTACAGTAACTGAAAATACTTCATTGAGTCTACACAAGCACCTGGCTGCAGGTAGCTTTACTGTAGGTGAGACTGTGCAGGGTACACAGTACAGTAGCTGCAAATACTTCAATGAGCTTACACAAGCACCTGGCTGCTGGTAGCTACACTGTAGGTGAGACTGTGCGGGGTACACAGTACAGTAACTGGAAATACATCAATGAGCCTAAACAAGCACCTGGCTGCAGGTAGCTTTACTGTAGGTGAGACTGTGCGGGGTACACAGTACAGTAACTGAAAATACTTCAATGTGCCCACATAAGCACCTGGCTACAGGTAGATTTACTGTAGGTTAGACTGTGCAGGGTATACTGTACAGTAGCTGGAAATACTTCAATGAGCCTTGTCACGGAACGCCCCACACTCCGCTTGAGTGCTTCCGTCATATACCGCTTCCTAAGTTCTGGAACACGAGTCCAATGGATCTGGCTATAGGAACCCCCAAGAACTAGACAACACCAGTCTTGGAGTACATCAGAACTGCCTTTATTTTGAGATCTCACAGACCTTTATACAGCAGGGATGACTCAAAGCTAACCTAATTAACATGACCTAATTTACTACAAAATGTACCCAGACCAGATGACAGTCTTGTGGGCACCGAGCTTCACACATTAATACAATTAACAATACAAACAACAATCTCCCCCCTCCTCAGCCTAGGCCATTCGTCTATTAGCCAGGGCTGGTGGCTAATGTGATCAGCTCTCTCAATTAACATAAACACATGTTGATAACACCAGCATCTCCTCACAGGATGTGTCCCAGCAGAATGAATCAGTCTTATCAGCAGGGGGCTGCTGGAGGAATCCCCCCTCCCTCTTCAGGGACACAAATATACAGTAAGGAGTCCTCATACAATATATACATGACTGAGTCCGATTAATACAGTTCAGACTGGATTTCTCATTCACCTCAAATGCTAGGGCCCATAATCGGTGGGCAACAGGCTTGCACACAGTCTTCTCCAACAGCCTCCGCTCTGGCCATGCCCGTGACATTTCTCCCCTTTCGGCAGGAGACTAACACAGGAGGAGACCCCAGACGGGTTGACTCCGAAGTTAGTAAACAGCTCCAGTTCTCTACTGCCTGTACCCACACAGTACCCCAAACAAATTATCCCAAACAGTGCATTACTCACCCAGCCATCCTCTGCCTCTCTCAGAGAACATATCTGCCGCTGGAGAGAAGACAGGGTGACTGGGCTCACTCTGTCATGCTGTTGGGGATCTGGGCCCACTGCCCAGCATCCCTGGGGTATACAGGTGGAGACTGAAGTTCCATCCACCTTCACAGGAAATCCATCCTCTGTTAGTTGAGGGCAGAGTCCAGCAGTCCTCGGCCCTGTTGCCAGCCCTTCTGCTGGAAACCCACACCATCTGTTCCGGCTAACTGTTGGAGAGGGAGGCCGACTGCCCCGCCTCCCTGGAACTCTGTAGTTGTTGCCGGTGCTGGGCAGAGGTTGGTAGCACTCTGCCCTGTTGCCAGCACTTCTGCTGGGGACTCCGAATCCTCTGCTCCGGCTAACTGTTGGGGCAGGCAGCTGGCTTCCTCCACTCCCAAACTGTGTAGCTGCCATTGGGGAGGTGAGCCGGCTGCTTCCTTTTCCATTCCCTCATCTGGCTGCTGGGACGACATGTCGATGGTACTGTCTCCCAGGTACACGGATCTTTGCTGGGGAGGAAAGCCCACTTCCTCCACCCTGGCCAACTGTTGGGGAGGGACAACACACACCTCCTCTCCCTTCTCCCCCTGTATCTGCTGCTGGGAAGTGATTGCCATCTTCTCACCCTGAGCCTCCACAATTGCTGCAGGTGTGGGGCAGAGGTCTTGGACCCTCTGTCCGGTTGCCAGCACTTCTGCTGGGGGTTTGCTAGGTGGTTCCTCCTCTACAGAAATGTCTATTAAATCCCCAGTCTCTGGAAGTGGTAAAAGTGTGGGACAGAGGTCTTGGACCCTCTGTTCAGTTACCAGATCTTCAGCTGGAGAAGTTTGTTTTAACTCCATAGATGCTGCTGGCAGAAAATCACATGTCCCTGTCAGTGTTGTGGGAGAAAGGCCGACTACCTCTTCTCTCAGGAAGGCTGAAGCCACTGTTGGTGCTGGGCAGAGCACAGTGAACTTTGGCCCTGATAGCAGCTCTTCTGCTGGAGGCTCATCAGGTTGTTCTTCCTCAGCAGAAAAGTCTATCAAATCCCATGTCTCTGCAACTGATGTCGGGGAATAGGGGTTCACCATCTCCTGTCCATGGAACCCAGAAGATGTTATCATTTCTGGACAGAGGTTAGCAGAGCTCTGCCCTGTTGTCAGCACTTCAGGTTTGGGGACGGCAATCTCCGGATTTTCCACTGCCGATTCTCTGGCATGCTGCTGAACTTGTTCTAGCAGTTTCCTGTATGCCCTTTCCAGATGCTGTTCCTTCCTTAGCAAATGGTCCAGATCAGGTTTGAGCTCTGAGACCCCTGCAAGACCGAGCATAGACTCTCTATAGTCTCTCATGTCCTCAAGGTCAGGTTCCCCTTCATCGCCAAACATAAAAAGATCTGTAAGGTTCTCCCACAGCAATCCAGGGCCGCCAAAGTCATATCCCTCCGGAGAGCATTCTGTTGTCTCCCCTAAATATCCTTCCTCTGCGTGCCATTGCAGAGCCCGATAACGATTGTCCAGCTCTATCTCCTGCTGGACCAACCTGTCCAACTCAGTCACCCATTGCTCCTGGGGCTGCTCTCCCAGGAATGCCATCCGCAATGCCCGTTGGTCACTGGCCCGTTGCTCTTGGGTTGGAAAGCACTTGCCCTGTTTTATACCAGCGAGACGGAGGGCTGCAATCCAGAGCTCCACCCGAATCAGCTGCCTGAGCTCCAGGTATTCATCCTCAGACACAGTCCTGGTGTACGTTGAAAGGATGATCCGCAGCAGCCCCGGGAATTCTGATGCCAGGTCCATATCTCCGCTGGGGTGACTGAAGTCTGCTATGCTGATCTTGGATCCAGTTGGAGATTTGGATGTCCCAGACTTCAGACTTCAGGAAGCTATCCCACTGCTGCCACCAATGTCACGGAACGCCCCACACTCCGCTTGAGTGCTTCCGTCATATACCGCTTCCTAAGTTCTGGAACACGAGTCCAATGGATCTGGCTATAGGAACCCCCAAGAACTAGACAACACCAGTCTTGGAGTACATCAGAACTGCCTTTATTTTGAGATCTCACAGACCTTTATACAGCAGGGATGACTCAAAGCTAACCTAATTAACATGACCTAATTTACTACAAAATGTACCCAGACCAGATGACAGTCTTGTGGGCACCGAGCTTCACACATTAATACAATTAACAATACAAACAACAATCTCCCCCCTCCTCAGCCTAGGCCATTCGTCTATTAGCCAGGGCTGGTGGCTAATGTGATCAGCTCTCTCAATTAACATAAACACATGTTGATAACACCAGCATCTCCTCACAGGATGTGTCCCAGCAGAATGAATCAGTCTTATCAGCAGGGGGCTGCTGGAGGAATCCCCCCTCCCTCTTCAGGGACACAAATATACAGTAAGGAGTCCCCATACAATATATACATGACTGAGTCCGATTAATACAGTTCAGACTGGATTTCTCATTCACCTCAAATGCTAG